>NW_028295312.1:0-292121 GCF_964341445.2 Mesoplodon mirus
ACTTTCCCCGTGAGCACTGTCACCCTGGGCACTGTCATCATGGGCACGGTCACCGTGAGCACTATCTTCATGAGCACAGCCACTGTGAACACCATCACCATAATCACTGGCCTCATCGGTACTGTCAACATGAGCACTGCCACAATGAGCACTGTCATCATGGGCACATCCCCATGAGCACTGTCACTATGAGAACTGCTACCATGGGTATTTTCACCATGTGTACTGTCACCCTGTGTATTGTCACCATTTGCACTCTCACCATGAGGACTATTACCGTGAGCACTCTCACCGTGAGATCTCTCACCATGGTCACTGTCACCATGGCACCTTGCACAATGGGGGCTGTCAACATGAGTGCTGGCACCATTGGCACTATCACTGTGAGCATTCTCACTGTGGTCAGTGTCACCATGGCCACTGTCACCATGAGCACTGTCACCATAGGCAATGTCACCATGGTCAGTGGCACCATGAGCACTGTCAACATGGGCACTCATACAGTGGGCACTGTCACTGTGAGCACTGTCACCTTGGGTACTGCCACCATGAGCGCTGTCACCATGAGCACTGTCACCATTGCGAGTATCACAATGTGCACTGTCACCATGGGCACTGGCACAATGTCGTGTGTCACCTTGAGCAATGTCACCATGGGAAATGTCACCGTGAGATGTGTCACCATAGGCAATGTCACCATGGGCAATGTCACCATGGGAAATGCCATTTTGCACACTGTCACCATGGGTACTGCAACCATGAGTACTGTCACCATTGGCAGTATGACCATGTGCACTGTCACCATGGGCACTATCACCATGACAACTCTCAGCGTGAGCACTGTCACTGTGGGAACTGGCATTGTGTGCAATTCCACCATGGGCAATGTCACCATGGGCACTATCACTGTGAGCACTCTCAATATAAGCACGTCAACATGAGCCCTGTCACCATTGGCAATGTCACCGTGAGAAGTGTCACTATAGGCAAGGTCACCGTGGGCACTGTCACCATGGTCACTGCCACCACTGTCACTGTCATTTTGAGCACTGTCACCATGGGTATTGCAACCATGAGCACTGTCAACATGAGCACTGTCACCATTGCAATTATCACCATGTGTACTGTCACCATGGGCACTATCACAATGAGAACTGTCAGCGTGGGCACTGTCACTGTTGGCAAGGGCACCGTGGGCACTTCCACCATGGCCAATGTCACCATGGGCACTATCACTGTGAGCACTGTCAACATGAGCACGTCACCATGGGCACTGTCAACATGGGTACTATCTCGAAGGGCAATGTCACCATGAGCATTGTCAGGAAGGGTAATTTCACCATGAGCACTGTCACCAAAGGCACTATCACCATGAGCAATGTCACTGTGGGCCGTGTCACCACGGGCACTATCACCATGGTTAATGTTATCATTGGCACCTTCCCCGTGAGCACTGTCACCCTGGGCACTGTCATCATGGGCACGGTCACCGTGAGCACTATCTCCATGAGCACAGCCACTGTGAACACCATCACCATAATCACTGGCCTCATCGGTACTGTCACCATGAGCACTGCCACAATGAGCACTGTCAGCATGGGCACTTCCCCCATGAGCACTGTCACTATGAGAACTGCTAGCATGGGTATTTTCACCATGAGTACTGTCACCCTCTGTATTGTCACCATTTGCACTGTCACCATCAGGACTATTACCATGAGTGCTATCACCGTGAGATCTCTCACCATGGTCACTGTCACCATGGCACCTTGCACAATGCTTGCTGTCAACATGAGTGCTGTCACCATTAGCACTATCACCGTGAGCATTCTCACTGTGGTCAGAGTCAACATGGGCTCTGTCACCATGAGCACTGTCACCATAGGCAATGTCACCGTGGTCAGTGTCACCATGAGCAATGTCTCCATGGGCACTCCTATAGTGGGCACTGTCACTGTGCGAACTGTCACCATGGTTACTGCCACTATGAGCAGTGTCTCTGTGAGTACTGTCAGCATGGGTTTTTACCGTGAGCACTGTCACCATGAGCCCTGTCACCATTTTTCAGTGCCACCATGTGCACTACCACCATGTGCACTCTCACCATGGGCACTATCACCGATAACACTGTCACCATAAGTACTGTCTGCATGGGCACTGTCACCAAGGGCACGGCCAACATGTGACCTGTAACCATTGTCAGTGTCACTGTGAGAAGTGTCACCATGGGAATTAACAACATAGGCACTCTCATCATGAGCACTGTCACCATGAGCACTGACACCACGAGCACTGTCACCCAGGGCAGTGCCACCATGAGCACAGTCACCATAACTGTTGCTATGAGAATTGTAACCATGGGCAATTTCTCAATGAGTAATGTCACCATGTGTATTTTCACCTTGGGCACTCTCAAAGTAAACAGTATTACCATGAGCACTTTCACTGTGAACACTGTCACCATGGGCACTGGCACAATGTGGTGTGTCACCATGAGCCATGTCACCATGGGAAATGTCACCGTGAGAAGTGTCACCATAGGCAATGTCACCATGGGCAATGTCAGCATGGGAACTGCCATTTTGAGCACTGTCACCATGGGTACTGCAACCATGAGTACTGTCACCATGAGTAATTTAACCATTGGCAGTATGACCATGTGCACTGCCACCATGGGCACTATCACCATGACAACTCTCAGCGTGAGCACTGTCACTGTTGGAAATGGCATTGTGTGCAATTCCACCATGGGCAATGTCACCATGGACATTATCGCTGTAAGCACTGTCAATATGAGCACGTCAACATGAGCCCTGTCACCATGGGCAATGTCACTGTGAGAAGTGTCACTATAGGCAATGTCACCGTGGGCACTGTCACCATGGTCACTGCCACCACTGTCACTGTCATTTTGAGCACTGTCACCATGGGTACTGCAACCATGAGCGCTGTCACCATGAGCACTGTCACCATTGCAAGTATCACCATGTGCACTGTCACCATGGGCACTATCACAATGAGAACTGTCAGCATGGGCACTGTCACTCTTGGCAATGTCACCATGGGCACTATCACTTTGAGCACTGTCAACATGAGCACGTCACCATGGGCACTGTCAACATGGGTACTATCTCGAAGGTCAATGTCACCATGAGCATTGTCAGGATGGGCAACTTCACCGTGAGCACTGTCACCAATGGCACTATCACCATGAGCAATGTCACTGTGGGCCGTGTCACCAGGGGCACTATCACCATGGTTAATGTTATCATTGGCACTTTCCCCTTAAGCACGGTCACCCTGGGCACTGTTATCATGGGCACGGTCACCATGAGCACTATCTCCATGAGCACAGCCACTGTGAACACCATCACCATAATCACTGGCCTCATCGGTACTGTCACCATGAGCACTGCCACAATGAGCACTGTCAGCATGGGCACTTCCCCCATGAGCACTGTCACTATGAGAACTGCTAGCATGGGTATTTTCACCATGAGTACTGTCACCCTCTGTATTGTCACCATTTGCACTGTCACCATCAGGACTATTACCGTGTGTGCTGTCACCGTGAGATCTCTCACCATGGTCACTGTCACCATGGCACCTTGCACAATGCGTGCTGTCAACATGAGTGCTGTCACCATTGGCACTATCACCGTGAGCATTCTCACTGTGGTCAGAGTCAACATGGGCTCTGTCACCATGAGCACTGTCACCATAGGCAATGTCACCGTGGTCAGTGACACCATGAGCAATGTCTCCATGGGCACTCCTACAGTGGGCACTGTCACTGTGCGAACTGTCACCATGGTTACTGCCACTATGAGCAGTGTCTCTGTGAGTACTGTCAGCATGGGTTTTTACCTTGAGAACTGTCACCATGAGCCCTGTCACCATTCTTCAGTGCCACCATGTGCACTACCACCATGTGCACTCTCACCATGGGCACTATCACCGATAACACTGTCACCATAAGTACTGTCTTCATGGGCACTGTCACCAAGGGCACGGCCAACATGTGACCTGTAACCATTGTCAGTGTCACTGTGAGAAGTGTCACCATGGGAATTAACAACATAGGCACTCTCATCATGAGCACTGTCACCATGAGCACTGACACCACGAGCACTGTCACCCAGGGCAGTGCCACCATGAGCACTGTCACCATAACTGTTGCTATGAGAATTGTAACCATGGGCAATTTCTCAATGAGTAATGTCACCATGTGTATTTTCACCTTGGGCACTCTCAAAGTAAACAGTATTACCATGAGCACTTTCACTGTGAACACTGTCACCATGGGCACTGGCACAATGTGGTGTGTCACCATGAGCCATGTCACCATGGGAAATGTCACCGTGAGAAGTGTCACCATAGGCAATGTCACCATGGGCAATGTCACCATGGGAACTGCCATTTTGAGCAGTGTCACCATGGGTACTGCAACCATGAGTACTGTCACCATGAGTAATTTAACCATTGGCAGTATGACCATGTGCACTGTCACCATGGGCACTATCACCATGACAACTCTCAGCGTGAGCACTGTCACTGTTGGAAATGGCACTGTGTGCAATTCCACCATGGGCAATGTCACCATGGACATTATCGCTGTGAGCACTGTCAATTTGAGCACGTCAACATGAGCCCTGTCACCATGGGCAATGTCACTGTGAGAAGTGTCACTATAGGCAATGTCACCGTGGGCACTGTCACCATGGTCACTGCCACCACTGTCACTGTCATTTTGAGCACTGTCACCATGGGTACTGCACCCATGAGCGCTGTCACCATGAGCACTGTCACCATTGCAAGTATCACCATGTGCACTGCCACCATGGGCACTATCACAATGAGAACTGTCAGCATGGGCACTGTCACTCTTGGCAATGTCACCATGGGCACTATCACTTTGAGCACTGTCAACATGAGCACGTCACCATGGGCACTGTCAACATGGGTACTATCTCGAAGGTCAATGTCACCATGAGCATTGTCAGGATGGGCAACTTCACCATGAGCACTGTCACCATGAGCAATGTCACTGTGGGCCGTGTCACCAGGGGCACTATCACCATGGTTAATGTTATCATTGGCAATTTCCCCGTGAGCACTGTCACCCTGGGCACTGTCATCATGGGCACGGTCACCGTGAGCACTATCTCCATGAGCACAGCCACTGTGAACACCATCACCATAATCACTGGCCTCATCGGTACTGTCACCATGAGCACTGCCACAATGAGCACTGTCAGCATGGGCACATCCCCCATGAGCACTGTCACTATGAGAACTGCTACCATAGGTATTTTCACCATGTGTACTGTCACCCTGTGTATTGTCACCATTTACACTGTCACCATGAGGACTATTACCGTGAGCGCTATCACCGTGAGATCTCTCACCATGGTCACTGTCACCATGGCACCTTGCACAATGGGGGCTGTCAACATGAGTGCTGGCACCATTGGCACTATCACTGTGAGCATTCTCACTGTGGTCAGTGTCACCATGGGCACTGTCACCATGAGCACTGTCACCATACGCAATGTCACCATGGTCTGTGGCACCATGAGCACTGTCAACATGGGCACTCATACAGTGGGCACTGTCACTGTGAGCACTGTCACCTTGGGTACTGCCACCATGAGCGCTGTCACCATGAGCACTGTCACCATTGCGAGTATCACAATGTGCACTGTCACCATGGGCACTGGCACAATGTCGTGTGTCACCTTGAGCAATGTCACCATGGGAAATGTCACCGTGAGATGTGTCACCATAGGCAATGTCACCATGGGCAATGTCACCATGGGAAATGCCATTTTGCACACTGTCACCATGGGTACTGCAACCATGAGTACTGTCACCATTGGCAGTATGACCATGTGCACTGTCACCATGGGCACTATCACCATGACAACTCTCAGCGTGAGCACTGTCACTGTGGGAACTGGCATTGTGTGCAATTCCACCATGGGCAATGTCACCATGGGCACTATCACTGTGAGCTCTGTCAATATAAGCACGTCAACATGAGCCCTGTCACCATTGTCAATGTCACCGTGAGAAGTGTCACTATAGGCGATGTCCCCGTGGGCACTGTCACCATGGTCACTGGCACCACTGTCACTGTCATTTTGAGCACTGTCACCATGGGTATTGCAACCATGAGCACTGTCACCATGAGCACTGTCACCATTGCGATTATCACCATGTGTACTGTCACCATGGGCACTATCACAATGAGAACTGTCAGCGTGGGCACTGTCACTGTTGGCAAGGGCACCGTGGGCACTTCCACCATGGGCAATGTCGCCATGGGCACTATCACTGTGAGCACTGTCAACATGAGCACGTCACCATGGGCACTGTCAACATGGGTACTATCTCGAAGGGCAATGTCACCATGAGCATTGTCAGGAAGGGCAATTTCACCATGAGCACTGTCACCAAAGGCACTATCACCATGAGCAATGTCACTGTGGGCCGTGTCACCAGGGGCACTATCACCATGGTTAATGTTCTCATTGGCACTTTCCCCGTGAGCACTGTCACCCTGGGCACTGTCATCATGGGCACGGTCACCGTGAGCACTATCTCCATGAGCACAGCCACTGTGAACACCATCACCATAATCACTGGCCTCATCGGTACTGTCACCATGAGCACTGCCACAATGAGCACTGTCAGCATGGGCACTTCCCCCATGAGCACTGTCACTATGAGAACTGCTAGCATGGGTATTTTCACCATGAGTACTGTCACCCTCTGTATTGTCACCATTTGCACTGTCACCATCAGGACTATTACCGTGAGTGCTATCACCGTGAGATCTCTCACCATGGTCACTGTCACCATGGCACCTTGCACAATGGGGGCTGTCAACATGAGTGCTGTCACCATTGGCACTATCACCGTGAGCATTCTCACTGTGGTCAGAGTCAACATGGGCTCTGTCACCATGAGCACTGTCACCATAGGCAATGTCACCGTGGTCAGTGTCACCATGAGCAATGTCTCCATGGGCACTCCTACAGTGGGCACTGTCACTGTGCGAACTGTCACCATGGTTACTGCCACTATGAGCAGTGTCTCTGTGAGTACTGTCAGCATGGGTTTTTACCGTGAGCACTGTCACCATGAGCCCTGTCACCATTCTTCAGTGCCACCATGTGCACTACCACCATGTGCACTCTCACCATGGGCACTATCACCGATAACACTGTCACCATAAGTACTGTCTTCATGGGCACTGTCACCAAGGGCACGGCCAACATGTGACCTGTAACCATTGTCAGTGTCACTGTGAGAAGTGTCACCATGGGAATTAACAACATAGGCACTCTCATCATGAGCACTGTCACCATGAGCACTGACACCACGAGCACTGTCACCCAGGGCAGTGCCACCATGAGCACTGTCACCATAACTGTTGCTATGAGAATTGTAACCATGGGCAATTTCTCAATGAGTAATGTCACCATGTGTATTTTCACCTTGGGCACTCTCAAAGTAAACAGTATTACCATGAGCACTTTCACTGTGAACACTGTCACCATGGGCACTGGCACAATGTGGTGTGTCACCATGAGCCATGTCACCATGGGAAATGTCACCGTGAGAAGTGTCACCATAGGCAATGTCACCATGGGCAATGTCACCATGGGAACTGCCATTTTGAGCACTGTCACCATGGGTACTACAACCATGAGTACTGTCACCATGAGTAATTTAACCATTGGCAGTATGACCATGTGCACTGTCACCATGGGCACTATCACCATGACAACTCTCAGCGTGAGCACTGTCACTGTTGGAAATGGCATTGTGTGCAATTCCACCATGGGCAATGTCACCATGGACATTATCGCTGTGAGCACTGTCAATATGAGCACGTCAACATGAGCCCTGTCACCATGGGCAATGTCACTGTGAGAAGTGTCACTATAGGCAATGTCACCGTGGGCACTGTCACCATGGTCACTGCCAGCACTGTCACTGTCATTTTGAGCACTGTCACCATGGGTACTGCAACCATGAGCGCTGTCACCATGAGCACTGTCACCCTTGCAAGTATCACCATGTGCACTGTCACCATGGGCACTATCACAATGAGAACTGTCAGCATGGGCACTGTCACTCTTGGCAATGTCACCATGGGCACTATCACTTTGAGCACTGTCAACATGAGCACGTCACCATGGGCACTGTCAACATGGGTACTATCTCGAAGGTCAATGTCACCATGAGCATTGTCAGGATGGGCAACTTCACCGTGAGCACTGTCACCAATGGCACTATCACCATGAGCAATGTCACTGTGGGCCGTGTCACCAGGGGCACTATCACCATGGTTAATGTTATCATTGGCACTTTCCCCGTGAGCACTGTCACCCTGGGCACTGTCATCATGGGCACGGTCACCGTGAGCACTATCTTCATGAGCACAGCCACTGTGAACACCATCACCATAATCACTGGCCTCATCGGTACTGTCAACATGAGCACTGCCACAATGAGCACTGTCATCATGGGCACATCCCCATGAGCACTGTCACTATGAGAACTGCTACCATGGGTATTTTCACCATGTGTACTGTCACCCTGTGTATTGTCACCATTTGCACTCTCACCATGAGGACTATTACCGTGAGCACTCTCACCGTGAGATCTCTCACCATGGTCACTGTCACCATGGCACCTTGCACAATGGGGGCTGTCAACATGAGTGCTGGCACCATTGGCACTATCACTGTGAGCATTCTCACTGTGGTCAGTGTCACCATGGCCACTGTCACCATGAGCACTGTCACCATAGGCAATGTCACCATGGTCAGTGTCACCATGAGCACTGTCAACATGGGCACTCATACAGTGGGCACTGTCACTGTGAGCACTGTCACCTTGGGTACTGCCACCATGAGCGCTGTCACCATGAGCACTGTCACCATTGCGAGTATCACAATGTGCACTGTCACCATGGGCACTGGCACAATGTCGTGTGTCACCTTGAGCAATGTCACCATGGGAAATGTCACCGTGAGATGTGTCACCATAGGCAATGTTACCATGGGCAATGTCACCATGGGAAATGCCATTTTGCACACTGTCACCATGGGTCCTGCAACCATGAGTACTGTCACCATTGGCAGTATGACCATGTGCACTGTCACCATGGGCACTATCACCATGACAACTCTCAGCGTGAGCACTGTCACTGTGGGAACTGGCATTGTGTGCAATTCCACCATGGGCAATGTCACCATGGGCACTATCACTGTGAGCACTCTCAATATAAGCACGTCAACATGAGCCCTGTCACCATTGGCAATGTCACCGTGAGAAGTGTCACTATAGGCAAGGTCACCGTGGGCACTGTCACCATGGTCACTGCCACCACTGTCACTGTCATTTTGAGCACTGTCACCATGGGTATTGCAACCATGAGCACTGTCAACATGAGCACTGTCACCATTGCAATTATCACCATGTGTACTGTCACCATGGGCACTATCACAATGAGAACTGTCAGCGTGGGCACTGTCACTGTTGGCAAGGGCACCGTGGGCACTTCCACCATGGCCAATGTCACCATGGGCACTATCACTGTGAGCACTGTCAACATGAGCACGTCACCATGGGCACTGTCAACATGGGTACTATCTCGAAGGGCAATGTCACCATGAGCATTGTCAGGAAGGGTAATTTCACCATGAGCACTGTCACCAAAGGCACTATCACCATGAGCAATGTCACTGTGGGCCGTGTCACCACGGGCACTATCACCATGGTTAATGTTATCATTGGCACCTTCCCCGTGAGCACTGTCACCCTGGGCACTGTCATCATGGGCACGGTCACCGTGAGCACTATCTCCATGAGCACAGCCACTGTGAACACCATCACCATAATCACTGGCCTCATCGGTACTGTCACCATGAGCACTGCCACAATGAGCACTGTCAGCATGGGCACTTCCCCCATGAGCACTGTCACTATGAGAACTGCTAGCATGGGTATTTTCACCATGAGTACTGTCACCCTCTGTATTGTCACCATTTGCACTGTCACCATCAGGACTATTACCATGAGTGCTATCACCGTGAGATCTCTCACCATGGTCACTGTCACCATGGCACCTTGCACAATGCTTGCTGTCAACATGAGTGCTGTCACCATTAGCACTATCACCGTGAGCATTCTCACTGTGGTCAGAGTCAACATGGGCTCTGTCACCATGAGCACTGTCACCATAGGCAATGTCACCGTGGTCAGTGTCACCATGAGCAATGTCTCCATGGGCACTCCTACAGTGGGCACTGTCACTGTGCGAACTGTCACCATGGTTACTGCCACTATGAGCAGTGTCTCTGTGAGTACTGTCAGCATGGGTTTTTACCGTGAGCACTGTCACCATGAGCCCTGTCACCATTTTTCAGTGCCACCATGTGCACTACCACCATGTGCACTCTCACCATGGGCACTATCACCGATAACACTGTCACCATAAGTACTGTCTGCATGGGCACTGTCACCAAGGGCACGGCCAACATGTGACCTGTAACCATTGTCAGTGTCACTGTGAGAAGTGTCACCATGGGAATTAACAACATAGGCACTCTCATCATGAGCACTGTCACCATGAGCACTGACACCACGAGCACTGTCACCCAGGGCAGTGCCACCATGAGCACAGTCACCATAACTGTTGCTATGAGAATTGTAACCATGGGCAATTTCTCAATGAGTAATGTCACCATGTGTATTTTCACCTTGGGCACTCTCAAAGTAAACAGTATTACCATGAGCACTTTCACTGTGAACACTGTCACCATGGGCACTGGCACAATGTGGTGTGTCACCATGAGCCATGTCACCATGGGAAATGTCACCGTGAGAAGTGTCACCATAGGCAATGTCACCATGGGCAATGTCAGCATGGGAACTGCCATTTTGAGCACTGTCACCATGGGTACTGCAACCATGAGTACTGTCACCATGAGTAATTTAACCATTGGCAGTATGACCATGTGCACTGTCACCATGGGCACTATCACCATGACAACTCTCAGCGTGAGCACTGTCACTGTTGGAAATGGCATTGTGTGCAATTCCACCATGGGCAATGTCACCATGGACATTATCGCTGTAAGCACTGTCAATATGAGCACGTCAACATGAGCCCTGTCACCATGGGCAATGTCACTGTGAGAAGTGTCACTATAGGCAATGTCACCGTGGGCACTGTCACCATGGTCACTGCCACCACTGTCACTGTCATTTTGAGCACTGTCACCATGGGTACTGCAACCATGAGCGCTGTCACCATGAGCACTGTCACCATTGCAAGTATCACCATGTGCACTGTCACCATGGGCACTATCACAATGAGAACTGTCAGCATGGGCACTGTCACTCTTGGCAATGTCACCATGGGCACTATCACTTTGAGCACTGTCAACATGAGCACGTCACCATGGGCACTGTCAACATGGGTACTATCTCGAAGGTCAATGTCACCATGAGCATTGTCAGGATGGGCAACTTCACCGTGAGCACTGTCACCAATGGCACTATCACCATGAGCAATGTCACTGTGGGCCGTGTCACCAGGGGCACTATCACCATGGTTAATGTTATCATTGGCACTTTCCCCGTGAGCACTGTCACCCTGGGCACTGTCATCATGGGCACGGTCACCGTGAGCACTATCTTCATGAGCACAGCCACTGTGAACACCATCACCATAATCACTGGCCTCATCGGTACTGTCAACATGAGCACTGCCACAATGAGCACTGTCATCATGGGCACATCCCCATGAGCACTGTCACTATGAGAACTGCTACCATGGGTATTTTCACCATGTGTACTGTCACCCTGTGTATTGTCACCATTTGCACTCTCACCATGAGGACTATTACCGTGAGCACTCTCACCGTGAGATCTCTCACCATGGTCACTGTCACCATGGCACCTTGCACAATGGGGGCTGTCAACATGAGTGCTGGCACCATTGGCACTATCACTGTGAGCATTCTCACTGTGGTCAGTGTCACCATGGCCACTGTCACCATGAGCACTGTCACCATAGGCAATGTCACCATGGTCAGTGTCACCATGAGCACTGTCAACATGGGCACTCATACAGTGGGCACTGTCACTGTGAGCACTGTCACCTTGGGTACTGCCACCATGAGCGCTGTCACCATGAGCACTGTCACCATTGCGAGTATCACAATGTGCACTGTCACCATGGGCACTGGCACAATGTCGTGTGTCACCTTGAGCAATGTCACCATGGGAAATGTCACCGTGAGATGTGTCACCATAGGCAATGTTACCATGGGCAATGTCACCATGGGAAATGCCATTTTGCACACTGTCACCATGGGTACTGCAACCATGAGTACTGTCACCATTGGCAGTATGACCATGTGCACTGTCACCATGGGCACTATCACCATGACAACTCTCAGCGTGAGCACTGTCACTGTGGGAACTGGCATTGTGTGCAATTCCACCATGGGCAATGTCACCATGGGCACTATCACTGTGAGCACTCTCAATATAAGCACGTCAACATGAGCCCTGTCACCATTGGCAATGTCACCGTGAGAAGTGTCACTATAGGCAAGGTCACCGTGGGCACTGTCACCATGGTCACTGCCACCACTGTCACTGTCATTTTGAGCACTGTCACCATGGGTATTGCAACCATGAGCACTGTCAACATGAGCACTGTCACCATTGCAATTATCACCATGTGTACTGTCACCATGGGCACTATCACAATGAGAACTGTCAGCGTGGGCACTGTCACTGTTGGCAAGGGCACCGTGGGCACTTCCACCATGGCCAATGTCACCATGGGCACTATCACTGTGAGCACTGTCAACATGAGCACGTCACCATGGGCACTGTCAACATGGGTACTATCTCGAAGGGCAATGTCACCATGAGCATTGTCAGGAAGGGTAATTTCACCATGAGCACTGTCACCAAAGGCACTATCACCATGAGCAATGTCACTGTGGGCCGTGTCACCACGGGCACTATCACCATGGTTAATGTTATCATTGGCACCTTCCCCGTGAGCACTGTCACCCTGGGCACTGTCATCATGGGCACGGTCACCGTGAGCACTATCTCCATGAGCACAGCCACTGTGAACACCATCACCATAATCACTGGCCTCATCGGTACTGTCACCATGAGCACTGCCACAATGAGCACTGTCAGCATGGGCACTTCCCCCATGAGCACTGTCACTATGAGAACTGCTAGCATGGGTATTTTCACCATGAGTACTGTCACCCTCTGTATTGTCACCATTTGCACTGTCACCATCAGGACTATTACCATGAGTGCTATCACCGTGAGATCTCTCACCATGGTCACTGTCACCATGGCACCTTGCACAATGCTTGCTGTCAACATGAGTGCTGTCACCATTAGCACTATCACCGTGAGCATTCTCACTGTGGTCAGAGTCAACATGGGCTCTGTCACCATGAGCACTGTCACCATAGGCAATGTCACCGTGGTCAGTGTCACCATGAGCAATGTCTCCATGGGCACTCCTATAGTGGGCACTGTCACTGAGCGAACTGTCACCATGGTTACTGCCACTATGAGCAGTGTCTCTGTGAGTACTGTCAGCATGGGTTTTTACCGTGAGCACTGTCACCATGAGCCCTGTCACCATTTTTCAGTGCCACCATGTGCACTACCACCATGTGCACTCTCACCATGGGCACTATCACCGATAACACTGTCACCATAAGTACTGTCTGCATGGGCACTGTCACCAAGGGCACGGCCAACATGTGACCTGTAACCATTGTCAGTGTCACTGTGAGAAGTGTCACCATGGGAATTAACAACATAGGCACTCTCATCATGAGCACTGTCACCATGAGCACTGACACCACGAGCACTGTCACCCAGGGCAGTGCCACCATGAGCACTGTCACCATAACTGTTGCTATGAGAATTGTAACCATGGGCAATTTCTCAATGAGTAATGTCACCATGTGTATTTTCACCTTGGGCACTCTCAAAGTAAACAGTATTACCATGAGCACTTTCACTGTGAACACTGTCACCATGGGCACTGGCACAATGTGGTGTGTCACCATGAGCCATGTCACCATGGGAAATGTCACCGTGAGAAGTGTCACCATAGGCAATGTCACCATGGGCAATGTCAGCATGGGAACTGCCATTTTGAGCACTGTCACCATGGGTACTGCAACCATGAGTACTGTCACCATGAGTAATTTAACCATTGGCAGTATGACCATGTGCACTGTCACCATGGGCACTATCACCATGACAACTCTCAGCGTGAGCACTGTCACTGTTGGAAATGGCATTGTGTGCAATTCCACCATGGGCAATGTCACCATGGACATTATCGCTGTAAGCACTGTCAATATGAGCACGTCAACATGAGCCCTGTCACCATGGGCAATGTCACTGTGAGAAGTGTCACTATAGGCAATGTCACCGTGGGCACTGTCACCATGGTCACTGCCACCACTGTCACTGTCATTTTGAGCACTGTCACCATGGGTACTGCAACCATGAGCGCTGTCACCATGAGCACTGTCACCATTGCAAGTATCACCATGTGCACTGTCACCATGGGCACTATCACAATGAGAACTGTCAGCATGGGCACTGTCACTCTTGGCAATGTCACCATGGGCACTATCACTTTGAGCACTGTCAACATGAGCACGTCACCATGGGCACTGTCAACATGGGTACTATCTCGAAGGTCAATGTCACCATGAGCATTGTCAGGATGGGCAACTTCACCGTGAGCACTGTCACCAATGGCACTATCACCATGAGCAATGTCACTGTGGGCCGTGTCACCAGGGGCACTATCACCATGGTTAATGTTATCATTGGCACTTTCCCCTTGAGCACGGTCAACCTGGGCACTGTTATCATGGGCACGGTCACCATGAGCACTATCTCCATGAGCACAGCCACTGTGAACACCATCACCATAATCACTGGCCTCATCGGTACTGTCACCATGAGCACTGCCACAATGAGCACTGTCAGCATGGGCACTTCCCCCATGAGCACTGTCACTATGAGAACTGCTAGCATGGGTATTTTCACCATGAGTACTGTCACCCTCTGTATTGTCACCATTTGCACTGTCACCATCAGGACTATTACTGTGAGTGCTATCACCGTGAGATCTCTCACCATGGTCACTGTCACCATGGCACCTTGCACAATGCGTGCTGTCAACATGAGTGCTGTCACCATTGGCACTATCACCGTGAGCATTCTCACTGTGGTCAGAGTCAACATGGGCTCTGTCACCATGAGCACTGTCGCCATAGGCAATGTCACCGTGGTCAGTGTCACCATGAGCAATGTCTCCATGGGCACTCCTACAGTGGGCACTGTCACTGTGCGAACTGTCACCATGGTTACTGCCACTATGAGCAGTGTCTCTGTGAGTACTGTCAGCATGGGTTTTTACCGTGAGCACTGTCACCATGAGCCCTGTCACCATTTTTCAGTGCCACCATGTGCACTACCACCATGTGCACTCTCACCATGGGCACTATCACCGATAACACTGTCACCATAAGTACTGTCTGCATGGGCACTGTCACCAAGGGCACGGCCAACATGTGACCTGTAACCATTGTCAGTGTCACTGTGAGAAGTGTCACCATGGGAATTAACAACATAGGCACTCTCATCATGAGCACTGTCACCATGAGCACTGACACCACGAGCACTGTCACCCAGGGCAGTGCCACCATGAGCACTGTCACCATAACTGTTGCTATGAGAATTGTAACCATGGGCAATTTCTCAATGAGTAATGTCACCATGTGTATTTTCACCTTGGGCACTCTCAAAGTAAACAGTATTACCATGAGCACTTTCACTGTGAACACTGTCACCATGGGCACTGGCACAATGTGGTGTGTCACCATGAGCCATGTCACCATGGGAAATGTCACCGTGAGAAGTGTCACCATAGGCAATGTCACCATGGGCAATGTCACCATGGGAACTGCCATTTTGAGCACTGTCACCATGGGTACTGCAACCATGAGTACTGTCACCATGAGTAATTTAACCATTGGCAGTATGACCATGTGCACTGTCACCATGGGCACTATCACCATGACAACTCTCAGCGTGAGCACTTTCACTGTTGGAAATGGCATTGTGTGCAATTCCACCATGGGCAATGTCACCATGGACATTATCGCTGTGAGCTCTGTCAATATGAGCACGTCAACATGAGCCCTGTCACCATGGGCAATGTCACTGTGAGAAGTGTCACTATAGGCAATGTCACCGTGGGCACTGTCACCATGGTCACTGCCACCACTGTCACTGTCATTTTGAGCACTGTCACCATGGGTACTGCAACCATGAGCGCTGTCACCATGAGCACTGTCACCATTGCAAGTATCACCATGTGCACTGTCACCATGGGCACTATCACAATGAGAACTGTCAGCATGGGCACTGTCACTCTTGGCAATGTCACCATGGGCACTATCACTTTGAGCACTGTCAACATGAGCACGTCACCATGGGCACTGTCAACATGGGTACTATCTCGAAGATCAATGTCACCATGAGCATTGTCAGGATGGGCAACTTCACCGTGAGCACTGTCACCAATGGCACTATCACCATGAGCAATGTCACTGTGGGCCGTGTCACCACGGGCACTATCACCATGGTTAATGTTATCATTGGCACTTTCCCCGTGAGCACTGTCACCCTGGGCACTGTCATCATGGGCACGGTCACCGTGAGCACTATCTCCATGAGCACAGCCACTGTGAACACCATCACCATAATCACTGGCCTCATCGGTAATGTCACCATGAGCACTGCCACAATGAGCACTGTCAGCATGGGCACTTCCCCCATGAGCACTGTCACTATGAGAACTGCTACCATGGGTATTTTCACCATGTGTACTGTCACCCTGTGTATTGTCACCATTTGCACTGTCACCATGAGGACTATTACTGTGAGCGCTATCACCGTGAGATCTCTCACCATGGTCACTGTCACCATGGCACCTTGCACAATGGGGGCTGTCAACATGAGTGCTGGCATCATTGGCACTATCACTGTGAGCATTCTCACTGTGGTCAGTGTCACCATGGGCACTGTCACCATGAGCACTGTCACCATAGGCAATGTCACCATGGTCAGTGGCACCATGAGCACTGTCAACATGGGCACTCATACAGTGGGCACTGTCACTGTGAGCACTGTCACCTTGGGTACTGCCACCATGAGCGCTGTCACCATGAGCACTGTCACCATTGCGAGTATCACAATGTGCACTGTCACCATGGGCACTGGCACAATGTCGTGTGTCACCTTGAGCAATGTCACCATGGGAAATGTCACCGTGAGATGTGTCACCATAGGCAATGTCACCATGGGCAATGTCACCATGGGAAATGCCATTTTGCACACTGTCACCATGGGTACTGCAACCATGAGTACTGTCACCATTGGCAGTATGACCATGTGCACTGTCACCATGGGCACTATCACCATGACAACTCTCAGCGTGAGCACTGTCACTGTGGGAACAGGCATTGTGTGCAATTCCACCATGGGCAATGTCACCATGGGCACTATCACTGTGAGCACTGTCAATATAAGCACGTCAACATGAGCCCTGTCACCATTGTCAATGTCACCGTGAGAAGTGTCACTATAGGCGATGTCACCGTGGGCACTGTCACCATGGTCACTGCCACCACTGTCACTGTCATTTTGAGCACTGTCACCATGGGTATTGCAACCATGAGCACTGTCACCATGAGCACTGTCACCATTGCGATTATCACCATGTGTACTGTCACCATGGGCACTATCACAATGAGAACTGTCAGCGTGGGCACTGTCACTGTTGGCAAGGTCACCGTGGGCACTTCCACCATGGGCAATGTCACCATGGGCACTATCACTGTGAGCACTGTCAACATGAGCACGTCACCATGGGCACTGTCAACATGGGTACTATCTCGAAGGGCAATGTCACCATGAGCATTGTCAGGAAGGGCAATTTCACCATGAGCACTGTCACCAAAGGCACTATCACCATGAGCAATGTCACTGTGGGCCGTGTCACCAGGGGCACTATCACCATGGTTAATGTTCTCATTGGCACTTTCCCCGTGAGCACTGTCACCCTGGGCACTGTCATCATGGGCACGGTCACCGTGAGCACTATCTCCATGAGCACAGCCACTGTGAACACCATCACCATAATCACTGGCCTCATCGGTACTGTCACCATGAGCACTGCCACAATGAGCACTGTCAGCATGGGCACTTCCCCCATGAGCACTGTCACTATGAGAACTGCTAGCATGGGTATTTTCACCATGAGTACTGTCACCCTCTGTATTGTCACCATTTGCACTGTCACCATCAGGACTATTACCGTGTGTGCTGTCACCGTGAGATCTCTCACCATGGTCACTGTCACCATGGCACCTTGCACAATGCGTGCTGTCAACATGAGTGCTGTCACCATTGGCACTATCACCGTGAGCATTCTCACTGTGGTCAGAGTCAACATGGGCTCTGTCACCATGAGCACTGTCACCATAGGCAATGTCACCGTGGTCAGTGTCACCATGAGCAATGTCTCCATGGGCACTCCTACAGTGGGCACTGTCACTGTGCGAACTGTCACCATGGTTACTGCCACTATGAGCAGTGTCTCTGTGAGTACTGCCAGCATGGGTTTTTACCGTGAGCACTGTCACCATGAGCCCTGTCACCATTTTTCAGTGCCACCATGTGCACTACCACCATGTGCACTCTCACCATGGGCACTATCACCGATAACACTGTCACCATAAGTACTGTCTGCATGGGCACTGTCACCAAGGGCACGGCCAACATGTGACCTGTAACCATTGTCAGTGTCACTGTGAGAAGTGTCACCATGGGAATTAACAACATAGGCACTCTCATCATGAGCACTGTCACCATGAGCACTGACACCATGAGCACTCTCACCCAGGGCAGTGCCACCATGAGCACTGTCACCATAACTGTTGCTATGAGAATTGTAACCATGGGCAATTTCTCAATGAGTAATGTCACCATGTGTATTTTCACCTTGGGCACTCTCAAAGTAAACAGTATTACCATGAGCACTTTCACTGTGAACACTGTCACCATGGGCACTGGCACAATGTGGTGTGTCACCATGAGCCATGTCACCATGGGAAATGTCACCGTGAGAAGTGTCACCATAGGCAATGTCACCATGGGCAATGTCACCATGGGAACTGCCATTTTGAGCACTGTCACCATGGGTACTGCAACCATGAGTACTGTCACCATGAGTAATTTAACCATTGGCAGTATGACCATGTACACTGTCACCATGGGCACTATCACCATGACAACTCTCAGCGTGAGCACTGTCACTGTTGGAAATGGCATTGTGTGCAATTCCACCATGGGCAATGTCACCATGGACATTATCGCTGTGAGCACTGTCAATATGAGCACGTCAACATGAGCCCTGTCACCATGGGCAATGTCACTGTGAGAAGTGTCACTATAGGCAATGTCACCGTGGGCACTGTTACCATGGTCACTGCCACCACTGTCACTGTCATTTTGAGCACTGTCACCATGGGTACTGCAACCATGAGCACTGTAACCATGAGCACTGTCACCATTGCAAGTATCACCATGTGCACTGTCACCATGGGCACTATCACAATGAGAACTGTCAGCATGGGCACTGTCACTCTTGGCAATGTCACCATGGGCACTATCACTGTGAGCACTGTCAACATGAGCACGTCACCATGGGCACTGTCAACATGGGTACTATCTCGAAGGTCAATGTCACCATGAGCATTGTCAGGATGGGCAACTTCACCGTGAGCACTGTCACCAATGGCACTATCACCATGAGCAATGTCACTGTGGGCCGTGTCACCAGGGGCACTATCACCATGGTTAATGTTCTCATTGGCACTTTCCCCGTGAGCACTGTCACCCTGGGCACTGTCATCATGGGCACGGTCACCGTGAGCACTATCTCCATGAGCACAGCCACTGTGAACACCATCACCATAATCACTGGCCTCATCGGTACTGTCACCATGAGCACTGCCACAATGAGCACTGTCATCATGGGCACATCCCCCCTGAGCACTGTCACTATGAGAACTGCTACCATGGGTATTTTCACCATGTGTACTGTCACCCTGTGTATTGTCACCATTTGCACTCTCACCATGAGGACTATTACCGTGAGCACTATCACCGTGAGATCTCTCACCATGGTCACTGTCACCATGGCATCTTGCACAATGGGGGCTGTCAACATGAGTGCTGGCACCATTGGCACTATCACTGTGAGCATTCTCACTGTGGTCAGTGTCACCATGGGCACTGTCACCATGAGCACTGTCACCATAGGCAATGTCACCATAGTCTGTGGCACAATGAGCACTCTCAACATGGGCACTCATACAGTGGGCACTGTCACTGTGAGCACTGTCACCTTGGGTAGTGCCACCATGAGCGCTGTCACCATGAGCCCTGTCACCATTGCGAGTATCACAATGTGCACTGTCACCATGGGCACTGGCACAATGTCGTGTGTCACCTTGAGCAATGTCACCATGGGAAATGTCACCGTGAGATGTGTCACCATAGGCAATGTCACCATGGGCAATGTCACCATGGGAAATGCCATTTTGCACACTGTCACCATGGGTACTGCAACCATGAGTACTGTCACCATTGGCAGTATGACCATGTGCACTGTCACCATGGGCACTATCACCATGACAACTCTCAGCGTGAGCACTGTCACTGTGGGAACTGGCATTGTGTGCAATTCCACCATGGGCAATGTCACCATGGGCACTATCACTGTGAGCACTGTCAATATAAGCACGTCAACATGAGCCCTGTCACCATTGTCAATGTCACCGTGAGAAGTGTCACTATAGGCGATGTCCCCGTGGGCACTGTCACCATGGTCACTGGCACCACTGTCACTGTCATTTTGAGCACTGTCACCATGGGTATTGCAACCATGAGCACTGTCACCATGAGCACTGTCACCATTGCGATTATCACCATGTGTACTGTCACCATGGGCACTATCACAATGAGAACTGTCAGCGTGGGCACTGTCACTGTTGGCAAGGGCACCGTGGGCACTTCCACCATGGGCAATGTCACCATGGGCACTATCACTGTGAGCACTGTCAACATGAGCACATCACCATGGGCACTGTCAACATGGGTACTATCTCGAATGGCAATGTCACCATGAGCATTGTCAGGAAGGGCAATTTCACCATGAGCACTGTCACCAAAGGCACTATCACCATGAGCAATGTCACTGTGGGCCGTGTCACCAGGGGCACTATCACCATGGTTAATGTTCTCATTGGCACTTTCCCCGTGAGCACTGTCACCCTGGGCACTGTCATCATGGGCACGGTCACCGTGAGCACTATCTCCATGAGCACAGCCACTGTGAACACCATCACCATAATCACTGGCCTCATCGGTACTGTCACCATGAGCACTGCCACAATGAGCACTGTCAGCATGGGCACTTCCCCCATGAGCACTGTCACTATGAGAACTGCTAGCATGGGTATTTTCACCATGAGTACTGTCACCCTCTGTATTGTCACCATTTGCACTGTCACCATCAGGACTATTACCGTGTGTGCTGTCACCGTGAGATCTCTCACCATGGTCACTG
Organism: Mesoplodon mirus; assembly: GCF_964341445.2. Classification (NCBI taxonomy): domain Eukaryota; kingdom Metazoa; phylum Chordata; class Mammalia; order Artiodactyla; family Ziphiidae; genus Mesoplodon; species Mesoplodon mirus. The sequence continues at coordinate 21,803 of NW_028295312.1, forward strand.
TCACCATGGCACCTTGCACAATGCGTGCTGTCAACATGAGTGCTGTCACCATTGGCACTATCACCGTGAGCATTCTCACTGTGGTCAGAGTCAACATGGGCTCTGTCACCATGAGCACTGTCACCATAGGCAATGTCACCGTGGTCAGTGACACCATGAGCAATGTCTCCATGGGCACTCCTACAGTGGGCACTGTCACTGTGCGAACTGTCACCATGGTTACTGCCACTATGAGCAGTGTCTCTGTGAGTACTGTCAGCATGGGTTTTTACCTTGAGAACTGTCACCATGAGCCCTGTCACCATTCTTCAGTGCCACCATGTGCACTACCACCATGTGCACTCTCACCATGGGCACTATCACCGATAACACTGTCACCATAAGTACTGTCTTCATGGGCACTGTCACCAAGGGCACGGCCAACATGTGACCTGTAACCATTGTCAGTGTCACTGTGAGAAGTGTCACCATGGGAATTAACAACATAGGCACTCTCATCATGAGCACTGTCACCATGAGCACTGACACGACGAGCACTGTCACCCAGGGCAGTGCCACCATGAGCACTGTCACCATAACTGTTGCTATGAGAATTGTAACCATGGGCAATTTCTCAATGAGTAATGTCACCATGTGTATTTTCACCTTGGGCACTCTCAAAGTAAACAGTATTACCATGAGCACTTTCACTGTGAACACTGTCACCATGGGCACTGGCACAATGTGGTGTGTCACCATGAGCCATGTCACCATGGGAAATGTCACCGTGAGAAGTGTCACCATAGGCAATGTCACCATGGGCAATGTCACCATGGGAACTGCCATTTTGAGCACTGTCACCATGGGTACTGCAACCATGAGTACTGTCACCATGAGTAATTTAACCATTGGCAGTATGACCATGTGCACTGTCACCATGGGCACTATCACCATGACAACTCTCAGCGTGAGCACTTTCACTGTTGGAAATGGCATTGTGTGCAATTCCACCATGGGCAATGTCACCATGGACATTATCGCTGTGAGCTCTGTCAATATGAGCACGTCAACATGAGCCCTGTCACCATGGGCAATGTCACTGTGAGAAGTGTCACTATAGGCAATGTCACCGTGGGCACTGTCACCATGGTCACTGCCACCACTGTCACTGTCATTTTGAGCACTGTCACCATGGGTACTGCAACCATGAGCGCTGTCACCATGAGCACTGTCACCATTGCAAGTATCACCATGTGCACTGTCACCATGGGCACTATCACAATGAGAACTGTCAGCATGGGCACTGTCACTCTTGGCAATGTCACCATGGGCACTATCACTTTGAGCACTGTCAACATGAGCACGTCACCATGGGCACTGTCAACATGGGTACTATCTCGAAGATCAATGTCACCATGAGCATTGTCAGGATGGGCAACTTCACCGTGAGCACTGTCACCAATGGCACTATCACCATGAGCAATGTCACTGTGGGCCGTGTCACCACGGGCACTATCACCATGGTTAATGTTATCATTGGCACTTTCCCCGTGAGCACTGTCACCCTGGGCACTGTCATCATGGGCACGGTCACCGTGAGCACTATCTCCATGAGCACAGCCACTGTGAACACCATCACCATAATCACTGGCCTCATCGGTAATGTCACCATGAGCACTGCCACAATGAGCACTGTCAGCATGGGCACTTCCCCCATGAGCACTGTCACTATGAGAACTGCTACCATGGGTATTTTCACCATGTGTACTGTCACCCTGTGTATTGTCACCATTTGCACTGTCACCATGAGGACTATTACTGTGAGCGCTATCACCGTGAGATCTCTCACCATGGTCACTGTCACCATGGCACCTTGCACAATGGGGGCTGTCAACATGAGTGCTGGCATCATTGGCACTATCACTGTGAGCATTCTCACTGTGGTCAGTGTCACCATGGGCACTGTCACCATGAGCACTGTCACCATAGGCAATGTCACCATGGTCAGTGGCACCATGAGCACTGTCAACATGGGCACTCATACAGTGGGCACTGTCACTGTGAGCACTGTCACCTTGGGTACTGCCACCATGAGCGCTGTCACCATGAGCACTGTCACCATTGCGAGTATCACAATGTGCACTGTCACCATGGGCACTGGCACAATGTCGTGTGTCACCTTGAGCAATGTCACCATGGGAAATGTCACCGTGAGATGTGTCACCATAGGCAATGTCACCATGGGCAATGTCACCATGGGAAATGCCATTTTGCACACTGTCACCATGGGTACTGCAACCATGAGTACTGTCACCATTGGCAGTATGACCATGTGCACTGTCACCATGGGCACTATCACCATGACAACTCTCAGCGTGAGCACTGTCACTGTGGGAACAGGCATTGTGTGCAATTCCACCATGGGCAATGTCACCATGGGCACTATCACTGTGAGCACTGTCAATATAAGCACGTCAACATGAGCCCTGTCACCATTGTCAATGTCACCGTGAGAAGTGTCACTATAGGCGATGTCACCGTGGGCACTGTCACCATGGTCACTGCCACCACTGTCACTGTCATTTTGAGCACTGTCACCATGGGTATTGCAACCATGAGCACTGTCACCATGAGCACTGTCACCATTGCGATTATCACCATGTGTACTGTCACCATGGGCACTATCACAATGAGAACTGTCAGCGTGGGCACTGTCACTGTTGGCAAGGTCACCGTGGGCACTTCCACCATGGGCAATGTCACCATGGGCACTATCACTGTGAGCACTGTCAACATGAGCACGTCACCATGGGCACTGTCAACATGGGTACTATCTCGAAGGGCAATGTCACCATGAGCATTGTCAGGAAGGGCAATTTCACCATGAGCACTGTCACCAAAGGCACTATCACCATGAGCAATGTCACTGTGGGCCGTGTCACCAGGGGCACTATCACCATGGTTAATGTTCTCATTGGCACCTTCCCCGTGAGCACTGTCACCCTGGGCACTGTCATCATGGGCACGGTCACCGTGAGCACTATCTCCATGAGCACAGCCACTGTGAACACCATCACCATAATCACTGGCCTCATCGGTACTGTCACCATGAGCACTGCCACAATGAGCACTGTCAGCATGGGCACTTCCCCCATGAGCACTGTCACTATGAGAACTGCTAGCATGGGTATTTTCACCATGAGTACTGTCACCCTCTGTATTGTCACCATTTGCACTGTCACCATCAGGACTATTACCGTGTGTGCTGTCACCGTGAGATCTCTCACCATGGTCACTGTCACCATGGCACCTTGCACAATGCGTGCTGTCAACATGAGTGCTGTCACCATTGGCACTATCACCGTGAGCATTCTCACTGTGGTCAGAGTCAACATGGGCTCTGTCACCATGAGCACTGTCACCATAGGCAATGTCACCGTGGTCAGTGTCACCATGAGCAATGTCTCCATGGGCACTCCTACAGTGGGCACTGTCACTGTGCGAACTGTCACCATGGTTACTGCCACTATGAGCAGTGTCTCTGTGAGTACTGCCAGCATGGGTTTTTACCGTGAGCACTGTCACCATGAGCCCTGTCACCATTTTTCAGTGCCACCATGTGCACTACCACCATGTGCACTCTCACCATGGGCACTATCACCGATAACACTGTCACCATAAGTACTGTCTGCATGGGCACTGTCACCAAGGGCACGGCCAACATGTGACCTGTAACCATTGTCAGTGTCACTGTGAGAAGTGTCACCATGGGAATTAACAACATAGGCACTCTCATCATGAGCACTGTCACCATGAGCACTGACACCATGAGCACTCTCACCCAGGGCAGTGCCACCATGAGCACTGTCACCATAACTGTTGCTATGAGAATTGTAACCATGGGCAATTTCTCAATGAGTAATGTCACCATGTGTATTTTCACCTTGGGCACTCTCAAAGTAAACAGTATTACCATGAGCACTTTCACTGTGAACACTGTCACCATGGGCACTGGCACAATGTGGTGTGTCACCATGAGCCATGTCACCATGGGAAATGTCACCGTGAGAAGTGTCACCATAGGCAATGTCACCATGGGCAATGTCACCATGGGAACTGCCATTTTGAGCACTGTCACCATGGGTACTGCAACCATGAGTACTGTCACCATGAGTAATTTAACCATTGGCAGTATGACCATGTACACTGTCACCATGGGCACTATCACCATGACAACTCTCAGCGTGAGCACTGTCACTGTTGGAAATGGCATTGTGTGCAATTCCACCATGGGCAATGTCACCATGGACATTATCGCTGTGAGCACTGTCAATATGAGCACGTCAACATGAGCCCTGTCACCATGGGCAATGTCACTGTGAGAAGTGTCACTATAGGCAATGTCACCGTGGGCACTGTTACCATGGTCACTGCCACCACTGTCACTGTCATTTTGAGCACTGTCACCATGGGTACTGCAACCATGAGCACTGTAACCATGAGCACTGTCACCATTGCAAGTATCACCATGTGCACTGTCACCATGGGCACTATCACAATGAGAACTGTCAGCATGGGCACTGTCACTCTTGGCAATGTCACCATGGGCACTATCACTTTGAGCACTGTCAACATGAGCACGTCACCATGGGCACTGTCCACATGGGTACTATCTCGAAGGTCAATGTCACCTTGAGCATTGTCAGGATGGGCAACTTCACCGTGAGCACTGTCACCAATGGCACTATCACCATGAGCAATGTCACTGTGGGCCGTGTCACCAGGGGCACTATCACCATGGTTAATGTTCTCATTGGCACTTTCCCCGTGAGCACTGTCACCCTGGGCACTGTCATCATGGGCACGGTCACCGTGAGCACTATCTCCATGAGCACAGCCACTGTGAACACCATCACCATAATCACTGGCCTCATCGGTACTGTCACCATGAGCACTGCCACAATGAGCACTGTCATCATGGGCACATCCCCCCTGAGCACTGTCACTATGAGAACTGCTACCATGGGTATTTTCACCATGTGTACTGTCACCCTGTGTATTGTCACCATTTGCACTCTCACCATGAGGACTATTACCGTGAGCACTATCACCGTGAGATCTCTCACCATGGTCACTGTCACCATGGCATCTTGCACAATGGGGGCTGTCAACATGAGTGCTGGCACCATTGGCACTATCACTGTGAGCATTCTCACTGTGGTCAGTGTCACCATGGGCACTGTCACCATGAGCACTGTCACCATAGGCAATGTCACCATAGTCTGTGGCACAATGAGCACTCTCAACATGGGCACTCATACAGTGGGCACTGTCACTGTGAGCACTGTCACCTTGGGTAGTGCCACCATGAGCGCTGTCACCATGAGCCCTGTCACCATTGCGAGTATCACAATGTGCACTGTCACCATGGGCACTGGCACAATGTCGTGTGTCACCTTGAGCAATGTCACCATGGGAAATGTCACCGTGAGATGTGTCACCATAGGCAATGTCACCATGGGCAATGTCACCATGGGAAATGCCATTTTGCACACTGTCACCATGGGTACTGCAACCATGAGTACTGTCACCATTGGCAGTATGACCATGTGCACTGTCACCATGGGCACTATCACCATGACAACTCTCAGCGTGAGCACTGTCACTGTGGGAACTGGCATTGTGTGCAATTCCACCATGGGCAATGTCACCATGGGCACTATCACTGTGAGCACTGTCAATATAAGCACGTCAACATGAGCCCTGTCACCATTGTCAATGTCACCGTGAGAAGTGTCACTATAGGCGATGTCCCCGTGGGCACTGTCACCATGGTCACTGGCACCACTGTCACTGTCATTTTGAGCACTGTCACCATGGGTATTGCAACCATGAGCACTGTCACCATGAGCACTGTCACCATTGCGATTATCACCATGTGTACTGTCACCATGGGCACTATCACAATGAGAACTGTCAGCGTGGGCACTGTCACTGTTGGCAAGGTCACCGTGGGCACTTCCACCATGGGCAATGTCACCATGGGCACTATCACTGTGAGCACTGTCAACATGAGCACATCACCATGGGCACTGTCAACATGGGTACTATCTCGAATGGCAATGTCACCATGAGCATTGTCAGGAAGGGCAATTTCACCATGAGCACTGTCACCAAAGGCACTATCACCATGAGCAATGTCACTGTGGGCCGTGTCACCAGGGGCACTATCACCATGGTTAATGTTCTCATTGGCACTTTCCCCGTGAGCACTGTCACCCTGGGCACTGTCATCATGGGCACGGTCACCGTGAGCACTATCTCCATGAGCACAGCCACTGTGAACACCATCACCATAATCACTGGCCTCATCGGTACTGTCACCATGAGCACTGCCACAATGAGCACTGTCAGCATGGGCACTTCCCCCATGAGCACTGTCACTATGAGAACTGCTAGCATGGGTATTTTCACCATGAGTACTGTCACCCTCTGTATTGTCACCATTTGCACTGTCACCATCAGGACTATTACCGTGTGTGCTGTCACCGTGAGATCTCTCACCATGGTCACTGTCACCATGGCACCTTGCACAATGCGTGCTGTCAACATGAGTGCTGTCACCATTGGCACTATCACCGTGAGCATTCTCACTGTGGTCAGAGTCAACATGGGCTCTGTCACCATGAGCACTGTCACCATAGGCAATGTCACCGTGGTCAGTGACACCATGAGCAATGTCTCCATGGGCACTCCTACAGTGGGCACTGTCACTGTGCGAACTGTCACCATGGTTACTGCCACTATGAGCAGTGTCTCTGTGAGTACTGTCAGCATGGGTTTTTACCTTGAGAACTGTCACCATGAGCCCTGTCACCATTCTTCAGTGCCACCATGTGCACTACCACCATGTGCACTCTCACCATGGGCACTATCACCGATAACACTGTCACCATAAGTACTGTCTTCATGGGCACTGTCACCAAGGGCACGGCCAACATGTGACCTGTAACCATTGTCAGTGTCACTGTGAGAAGTGTCACCATAGGAATTAACAACATAGGCACTCTCATCATGAGCACTGTCACCATGAGCACTGACACGACGAGCACTGTCACCCAGGGCAGTGCCACCATGAGCACTGTCACCATTGCGATTATCACCATGTGTACTGTCACCATGGGCACTATCACAATGAGAACTGTCAGCGTGGGCACTGTCACTGTTGGCAAGGGCACCGTGGGCACTTCCACCATGGGCAATGTCGCCATGGGCACTATCACTGTGAGCACTGTCAACATGAGCACGTCACCATGGGCACTGTCAACATGGGTACTATCTCGAAGGGCAATGTCACCATGAGCATTGTCAGGAAGGGCAATTTCACCATGAGCACTGTCACCAAAGGCACTATCACCATGAGCAATGTCACTGTGGGCCGTGTCACCAGGGGCACTATCACCATGGTTAATGTTCTCATTGGCACTTTCCCCGTGAGCACTGTCACCCTGGGCACTGTCATCATGGGCACGGTCACCGTGAGCACTATCTCCATGAGCACAGCCACTGTGAACACCATCACCATAATCACTGGCCTCATCGGTACTGTCACCATGAGCACTGCCACAATGAGCACTGTCAGCATGGGCACTTCCCCCATGAGCACTGTCACTATGAGAACTGCTAGCATGGGTATTTTCACCATGAGTACTGTCAACCTCTGTATTGTCACCATTTGCACTGTCACCATCAGGACTATTACCGTGAGTGCTATCACCGTGAGATCTCTCACCATGGTCACTGTCACCATGGCACCTTGCACAATGCGTGCTGTCAACATGAGTGCTGTCACCATTGACACTATCACCGTGAGCATTCTCACTGTGGTCAGAGTCAACATGGGCTCTGTCACCATGAGCACTGTCACCATAGGCAATGTCACCGTGGTCAGTGTCACCATGAGCAATGTCTCCATGGGCACTCCTACAGTGGGCACTGTCACTGTGCGAACTGTCACCATGGTTACTGCCACTATGAGCAGTGTCTCTGTGAGTACTGTCAGCATGGGTTTTTACCGTGAGCACTGTCACCATGAGCCCTGTCACCATTTTTCAGTGCCACCATGTGTACTACAATCATGTGCACTCTCACCATGGGCACTATCACCGATAACACTGTCACCATAAGTACTGTCTGCATGGGCACTGTCACCAAGGGCACGGCCAACATGTGACCTGTAACCATTGTCAGTGTCACTGTGAGAAGTGTCACCATGGGAATTAACAACATAGGCACTCTCATCATGAGCACTGTCACCATGAGCACTGACACGACGAGCACTGTCACCCAGGGCAGTGCCACCATGAGCACTGTCACCATAACTGTTGCTATGAGAATTGTAACCATGGGCAATTTCTCAATGAGTAATGTCACCATGTGTATTTTCACCTTGGGCACTCTCAAAGTAAACAGTATTACCATGAGCACTTTCACTGTGAACACTGTCACCATGGGCACTGGCACAATGTGGTGTGTCACCATGAGCCATGTCACCATGGGAAATGTCACCGTGAGAAGTGTCACCATAGGCAATGTCACCATGGGCAATGTCACCATGGGAACTGCCATTTTGAGCACTGTCACCATGGGTACTGCAACCATGAGTACTGTCACCATGAGTAATTTAACCATTGGCAGTATGACCATGTACACTGTCACCATGGGCACTATCACCATGACAACTCTCAGCGTGAGCACTGTCACTGTTGGAAATGGCATTGTGTGCAATTCCACCATGGGCAATGTCACCATGGACATTATCGCTGTGAGCACTGTCAATATGAGCACGTCAACATGAGCCCTGTCACCATGGGCAATGTCACTGTGAGAAGTGTCACTATAGGCAATGTCACCGTGGGCACTGTTACCATGGTCACTGCCACCACTGTCACTGTCATTTTGAGCACTGTCACCATGGGTACTGCAACCATGAGCACTGTAACCATGAGCACTGTCACCATTGCAAGTATCACCATGTGCACTGTCACCATGGGCACTATCACAATGAGAACTGTCAGCATGGGCACTGTCACTCTTGGCAATGTCACCATGGGCACTATCACTTTGAGCACTGTCAACATGAGCACGTCACCATGGGCACTGTCCACATGGGTACTATCTCGAAGGTCAATGTCACCTTGAGCATTGTCAGGATGGGCAACTTCACCGTGAGCACTGTCACCAATGGCACTATCACCATGAGCAATGTCACTGTGGGCCGTGTCACCAGGGGCACTATCACCATGGTTAATGTTCTCATTGGCACTTTCCCCGTGAGCACTGTCACCCTGGGCACTGTCATCATGGGCACGGTCACCGTGAGCACTATCTCCATGAGCACAGCCACTGTGAACACCATCACCATAATCACTGGCCTCATCGGTACTGTCACCATGAGCACTGCCACAATGAGCACTGTCATCATGGGCACATCCCCCCTGAGCACTGTCACTATGAGAACTGCTACCATGGGTATTTTCACCATGTGTACTGTCACCCTGTGTATTGTCACCATTTGCACTCTCACCATGAGGACTATTACCGTGAGCACTATCACCGTGAGATCTCTCACCATGGTCACTGTCACCATGGCATCTTGCACAATGGGGGCTGTCAACATGAGTGCTGGCACCATTGGCACTATCACTGTGAGCATTCTCACTGTGGTCAGTGTCACCATGGGCACTGTCACCATGAGCACTGTCACCATAGGCAATGTCACCATAGTCTGTGGCACAATGAGCACTCTCAACATGGGCACTCATACAGTGGGCACTGTCACTGTGAGCACTGTCACCTTGGGTAGTGCCACCATGAGCGCTGTCACCATGAGCCCTGTCACCATTGCGAGTATCACAATGTGCACTGTCACCATGGGCACTGGCACAATGTCGTGTGTCACCTTGAGCAATGTCACCATGGGAAATGTCACCGTGAGATGTGTCACCATAGGCAATGTCACCATGGGCAATGTCACCATGGGAAATGCCATTTTGCACACTGTCACCATGGGTACTGCAACCATGAGTACTGTCACCATTGGCAGTATGACCATGTGCACTGTCACCATGGGCACTATCACCATGACAACTCTCAGCGTGAGCACTGTCACTGTGGGAACTGGCATTGTGTGCAATTCCACCATGGGCAATGTCACCATGGGCACTATCACTGTGAGCACTGTCAATATAAGCACGTCAACATGAGCCCTGTCACCATTGTCAATGTCACCGTGAGAAGTGTCACTATAGGCGATGTCCCCGTGGGCACTGTCACCATGGTCACTGGCACCACTGTCACTGTCATTTTGAGCACTGTCACCATGGGTATTGCAACCATGAGCACTGTCACCATGAGCACTGTCACCATTGCGATTATCACCATGTGTACTGTCACCATGGGCACTATCACAATGAGAACTGTCAGCGTGGGCACTGTCACTGTTGGCAAGGTCACCGTGGGCACTTCCACCATGGGCAATGTCACCATGGGCACTATCACTGTGAGCACTGTCAACATGAGCACATCACCATGGGCACTGTCAACATGGGTACTATCTCGAATGGCAATGTCACCATGAGCATTGTCAGGAAGGGCAATTTCACCATGAGCACTGTCACCAAAGGCACTATCACCATGAGCAATGTCACTGTGGGCCGTGTCACCAGGGGCACTATCACCATGGTTAATGTTCTCATTGGCACTTTCCCCGTGAGCACTGTCACCCTGGGCACTGTCATCATGGGCACGGTCACCGTGAGCACTATCTCCATGAGCACAGCCACTGTGAACACCATCACCATAATCACTGGCCTCATCGGTACTGTCACCATGAGCACTGCCACAATGAGCACTGTCAGCATGGGCACTTCCCCCATGAGCACTGTCACTATGAGAACTGCTAGCATGGGTATTTTCACCATGAGTACTGTCACCCTCTGTATTGTCACCATTTGCACTGTCACCATCAGGACTATTACCGTGTGTGCTGTCACCGTGAGATCTCTCACCATGGTCACTGTCACCATGGCACCTTGCACAATGCGTGCTGTCAACATGAGTGCTGTCACCATTGGCACTATCACCGTGAGCATTCTCACTGTGGTCAGAGTCAACATGGGCTCTGTCACCATGAGCACTGTCACCATAGGCAATGTCACCGTGGTCAGTGACACCATGAGCAATGTCTCCATGGGCACTCCTACAGTGGGCACTGTCACTGTGCGAACTGTCACCATGGTTACTGCCACTATGAGCAGTGTCTCTGTGAGTACTGTCAGCATGGGTTTTTACCTTGAGAACTGTCACCATGAGCCCTGTCACCATTCTTCAGTGCCACCATGTGCACTACCACCATGTGCACTCTCACCATGGGCACTATCACCGATAACACTGTCACCATAAGTACTGTCTTCATGGGCACTGTCACCAAGGGCACGGCCAACATGTGACCTGTAACCATTGTCAGTGTCACTGTGAGAAGTGTCACCATGGGAATTAACAACATAGGCACTCTCATCATGAGCACTGTCACCATGAGCACTGACACGACGAGCACTGTCACCCAGGGCAGTGCCACCATGAGCACTGTCACCATTGCGATTATCACCATGTGTACTGTCACCATGGGCACTATCACAATGAGAACTGTCAGCGTGGGCACTGTCACTGTTGGCAAGGGCACCGTGGGCACTTCCACCATGGGCAATGTCGCCATGGGCACTATCACTGTGAGCACTGTCAACATGAGCACGTCACCATGGGCACTGTCAACATGGGTACTATCTCGAAGGGCAATGTCACCATGAGCATTGTCAGGAAGGGCAATTTCACCATGAGCACTGTCACCAAAGGCACTATCACCATGAGCAATGTCACTGTGGGCCGTGTCACCAGGGGCACTATCACCATGGTTAATGTTCTCATTGGCACTTTCCCCGTGAGCACTGTCACCCTGGGCACTGTCATCATGGGCACGGTCACCGTGAGCACTATCTCCATGAGCACAGCCACTGTGAACACCATCACCATAATCACTGGCCTCATCGGTACTGTCACCATGAGCACTGCCACAATGAGCACTGTCAGCATGGGCACTTCCCCCATGAGCACTGTCACTATGAGAACTGCTAGCATGGGTATTTTCACCATGAGTACTGTCACCCTCTGTATTGTCACCATTTGCACTGTCACCATCAGGACTATTACCGTGAGTGCTATCACCGTGAGATCTCTCACCATGGTCACTGTCACCATGGCACCTTGCACAATGCGTGCTGTCAACATGAGTGCTGTCACCATTGGCACTATCACCGTGAGCATTCTCACTGTGGTCAGAGTCAACATGGGCTCTGTCACCATGAGCACTGTCACCATAGGCAATGTCACCGTGGTCAGTGTCACCATGAGCAATGTCTCCATGGGCACTCCTACAGTGGGCACTGTCACTGTGCGAACTGTCACCATGGTTACTGCCACTATGAGCAGTGTCTCTGTGAGTACTGTCAGCATGGGTTTTTACCGTGAGCACTGTCACCATGAGCCCTGTCACCATTTTTCAGTGCCACCATGTGTACTACAATCATGTGCACTCTCACCATGGGCACTATCACCGATAACACTGTCACCATAAGTACTGTCTGCATGGGCACTGTCACCAAGGGCACGGCCAACATGTGACCTGTAACCATTGTCAGTGTCACTGTGAGAAGTGTCACCATGGGAATTAACAACATAGGCACTCTCATCATGAGCACTGTCACCATGAGCACTGACACGACGAGCACTGTCACCCAGGGCAGTGCCACCATGAGCACTGTCACCATAACTGTTGCTATGAGAATTGTAACCATGGGCAATTTCTCAATGAGTAATGTCACCATGTGTATTTTCACCTTGGGCACTCTCAAAGTAAACAGTATTACCATGAGCACTTTCACTGTGAACACTGTCACCATGGGCACTGGCACAATGTGGTGTGTCACCATGAGCCATGTCACCATGGGAAATATCACCGTGAGAAGTGTCACCATAGGCAATGTCACCATGGGCAATGTCACCATGGGAACTGCCATTTTGAGCACTGTCACCATGGGTACTGCAACCATGAGTACTGTCACCATGAGTAATTTAACCATTGGCAGTATGACCATGTGCACTGTCACCATGGGCACTATCACCATGACAACTCTCAGCGTGAGCACTGTCACTGTTGGAAATGGCACTGTGTGCAATTCCACCATGGGCAATGTCACCATGGACATTATCGCTGTGAGCACTGTCAATATGAGCACGTCAACATGAGCCCTGTCACCATGGGCAATGTCACTGTGAGAAGTGTCACTATAGGCAATGTCACCGTGGGCACTGTCACCATGGTCACTGCCACCACTGTCACTGTCATTTTGAGCACTGTCACCATGGGTACTGCACCCATGAGCGCTGTCACCATGAGCACTGTCACCATTGCAAGTATCACCATGTGCACTGTCACCATGGGCACTATCACAATGAGAACTGTCAGCATGGGCACTGTCACTCTTGGCAATGTCACCATGGGCACTATCACTTTGAGCACTGTCAACATGAGCACGTCACCATGGGCACTGTCAACATGGGTACTATCTCGAAGGTCAATGTCACCATGAGCATTGTCAGGATGGGCAACTTCACCGTGAGCACTGTCACCAATGGCACTATCACCATGAGCAATGTCACTGTGGGCCGTGTCACCAGGGGCACAATCACCATGGTTAATGTTCTCATTGGCACTTTCCCCGTGAGCACTGTCACCCTGGGCACTGTCATTATGGGCACGGTCACCGTGAGCACTATCTCCATGAGCACAGCCACTGTGAACACCATCACCATAATCACTGGCCTCATCGGTACTGTCACCATGAGCACTGCCACAATGAGCACTGTCAGCATGGGCACTTCCCCCATGAGCACTGTCACTATGAGAACTGCTAGCATGGGTATTTTCACCATGAGTACTGTCACCCTCTGTATTGTCACCATTTGCACTGTCACCATCAGGACTATTACCGTGAGTGCTATCACCGTGAGATCTCTCACCATGGACACTGTCACCATGGCACCTTGCACAATGCGTGCTGTCAACATGAGTGCTGTCACCATTGGCACTATCACCGTGAGCATTCTCACTGTGGTCAGAGTCAACATGGGCTCTGTCATCATGAGCACTGTCACCATAGGCAATGTCACCGTGGTCAGTGTCACCATGAGCAATGTCTCCATGGGCACTCCTACAGTGGGCACTGTCACTGTGCGAAATGTCACCATGGTTACTGCCACTATGAGCAGTGTCTCTGTGAGTACTGTCAGCATGGGTTTTTACCGTGAGCACTGTCACCATGAGCCCTGTCACCATTTTGCAGTGCCACTATGTGCACTACCACCATGTGCACTCTCACCATGGGCACTATCACCGATAACACTGTCACCATAAGTACTGTCTGCATGGGCACTGTCACCAAGGGCACGGCCAACATGTGACCTGTAACCATTGTCAGTGTCACTGTGAGAAGTGTCACCATGGGAATTAACAACATAGGCACTCTCATCATGAGCACTGTCACCATGAGCACTGACACGACGAGCACTGTCACCCAGGGCAGTGCCACCATGAGCACTGTCACCATAACTGTTGCTATGAGAATTGTAACCATGGGCAATTTCTCAATGAGTAATGTCACCATGTGTATTTTCACCTTGGGCACTCTCAAAGTAAACAGTATTACCATGAGCACTTTCACTGTGAACACTGTCACCATGGGCACTGGCACAATGTGGTGTGTCACCATGAGCCATGTCACCATGGGAAATGTCACCGTGAGAAGTGTCACCATAGGCAATGTCACCATGGGCAATGTCACCATGGGAACTGCCATTTTGAGCACTGTCACCATGGGTACTGCAACCATGAGTACTGTCACCATGAGTAATTTAACCATTGGCAGTATGACCATGTGCACTGTCACCATGGGCACTATCACCATGACAACTCTCAGCGTGAGCACTGTCACTGTTGGAAATGGCATTGTGTGCAATTCCACCATGGGCAATGTCACCATGGACATTATCGCTGTGAGCACTGTCAATATGAGCACGTCAACATGAGCCCTGTCACCATGGGCAATGTCACTGTGAGAAGTGTCACTATAGGCAATGTCACCGTGGGCACTGTCACCATGGTCACTGCCACCACTGTCACTGTCATTTTGAGCACTGTCACCATGGGTACTGCAACCATGAGCGCTGTCACCATGAGCACTGTCACCATTGCAAGTATCACCATGTGCACTGCCACCATGGGCACTATCACAATGAGAACTGTCAGCATGGGCACTGTCACTCTTGGCAATGTCACCATGGGCATTATCACTTTGAGCACTGTCAACATGAGCACGTCACCATGGGCACTGTCAACATGGGTACTATCTCGAAGGTCAATGTCACCATGAGCATTGTCAGGATGGGCAACTTCACCATGAGCACTGTCACCATGAGCAATGTCACTGTGGGCCGTGTCACCAGGGGCACTATCACCATGGTTAATGTTATCATTGGCACTTTCCCCGTGAGCACTGTCACCCTGGGCACTGTCATCATGGGCACGGTCACCGTGAGCACTATCTCCATGAGCACAGCCACTGTGAACACCATCACCATAATCACTGGCCTCATCGGTACTGTCAACATGAGCACTGCCACAATGAGCACTGTTATCATGGGCACATCCCCATGAGCACTGTCACTATGAGAACTGCTACCATGGGTATTTTCACCATGTGTACTGTCACCCTGTGTATTGTCACCATTTGCACTGTCACCATGAGGACTATTACCGTGAGCACTATCACCGTGAGATCTCTCACCTTGGTCACTGTCACCATGGCACCTTGCACAATGGGGGCTGTCAACATGAGTGCTGGCACCATTGGCACTATCACTGTGAGCATTCTCACTGTGGTCAGTGTCACCATGGCCACTATCACCATGAGCACTGTCACCATAGGCAATGTCACCATGGTGAGTGGCACCATGAGCACTGTCAACATGGGCACTCATACAGTGGGCACTGTCACTGTGAGCACTGTCACCTTGGGTACTGCCACCATGAGCGCTGTCACCATGAGCACTGTCACCATTGCGAGTATCACAATGTGCACTGTCACCATGGGCACTGGCACAATGTCGTGTGTCACCTTGAGCAATGTCACCATGGGAAATGTCACCGTGAGATGTGTCACCATAGGCAATGTCACCATGGGCAATGTCACCATGGGAAATGCCATTTTGCACACTGTCACCATGGGTACTGCAACCATGAGTACTGTCACCATTGGCAGTATGACCATGTGCACTGTCACCATGGGCACTATCACCATGACAACTCTCAGCGTGAGCACTGTCACTGTGGGAACTGGCATTGTGTGCAATTCCACCATGGGCAATGTCACCATGGGCACAATCACTGTGAGCACTGTCAATATAAGCACGTCAACATGAGCCCTGTCACCACTGGCAATGTCACCGTGAGAAGTGTCACTATAGGCGATGTCACCATGGGCACTGTCACCATGGTCACTGCCACCACTGTCACTGTCATTTTGAGCACTGTCACCATGGGTATTGCAACCATGAGCACTGTCACCATGAGCACTGTCACCATTGCGATTATCACCATGTGTACTGTCACCATGGGCACTATCACAATGAGAACTGTCAGCGTGGGCACTGTCACTGTTGGCAAGGGCACCGTGGGCACTTCCACCATGGGCAATGTCACCATGGGCACTATCACTGTGAGCACTGTCAACATGAGCACGTCACCATGGGCACTGTCAACATGGGTACTATCTCGAAGGGCAATGTCACCATGAGCATTGTCAGGAAGGGCAATTTCACCATGAGCACTGTCACCAAAGGCACTATCACCATGAGCAATGTCACTGTGGGCCGTGTCACCAGGGGCACTATCACCATGGTTAATGTTCTCATTGGCACTTTCCCCGTGAGCACTGTCACCCTGGGCACTGTCATCATGGGCACGGTCACCGTGAGCACTATCTCCATGAGCACAGCCACTGTGAACACCATCACCATAATCACTGGCCTCATCGGTACTGTCACCATGAGCACTGCCACAATGAGCACTGTCAGCATGGGCACTTCCCCCATGAGCACTGTCACTATGAGAACTGCTAGCATGGGTATTTTCACCATGAGTACTGTCACCCTCTGTATTGTCACCATTTGCACTGTCACCATCAGGACTATTACCGTGAGTGCTATCACCGTGAGATCTCTCACCATGGTCACTGTCACCATGGCACCTTGCACAATGGGGGCTGTCAACATGAGTGCTGTCACCATTGGCACTATCACCGTGAGCATTCTCACTGTGGTCAGAGTCAACATGGGCTCTGTCACCATGAGCACTGTCACCATAGGCAATGTCACCGTGGTCAGTGTCACCATGAGCAATGTCTCCATGGGCACTCCTACAGTGGGCACTGTCACTGTGCGAACTGTCACCATGGTTACTGCCACTATGAGCAGTGTCTCTGTGAGTACTGTCAGCATGGGTTTTTACCGTGAGCACTGTCACCATGAGCCCTGTCACCATTCTTCAGTGCCACCATGTGCACTACCACCATGTGCACTCTCACCATGGGCACTATCACCGATAACACTGTCACCATAAGTACTGTCTTCATGGGCACTGTCACCAAGGGCACGGCCAACATGTGACCTGTAACCATTGTCAGTGTCACTGTGAGAAGTGTCACCATGGGAATTAACAACATAGGCACTCTCATCATGAGCACTGTCACCATGAGCACTGACACGACGAGCACTGTCACCCAGGGCAGTGCCACCATGAGCACTGTCACCATAACTGTTGCTATGAGAATTGTAACCATGGGCAATTTCTCAATGAGTAATGTCACCATGTGTATTTTCACCTTGGGCACTCTCAAAGTAAACAGTATTACCATGAGCACTTTCACTGTGAACACTGTCACCATGGGCACTGGCACAATGTGGTGTGTCACCATGAGCCATGTCACCATGGGAAATGTCACCGTGAGAAGTGTCACCATAGGCAATGTCACCATGGGCAATGTCACCATAGGAACTGCCATTTTGAGCACTGTCACCATGGGTACTACAACCATGAGTACTGTCACCATGAGTAATTTAACCATTGGCAGTATGACCATGTGCACTGTCACCATGGGCACTATCACCATGACAACTCTCAGCGTGAGCACTGTCACTGTTGGAAATGGCATTGTGTGCAATTCCACCATGGGCAATGTCACCATGGACATTATCGCTGTGAGCACTGTCAATATGAGCACGTCAACATGAGCCCTGTCACCATGGGCAATGTCACTGTGAGAAGTGTCACTATAGGCAATGTCACCGTGGGCACTGTCACCATGGTCACTGCCACCACTGTCACTGTCATTTTGAGCACTGTCACCATGGGTACTGCAACCATGAGCGCTGTCACCATGAGCACTGTCACCATTGCAAGTATCACCATGTGCACTGTCACCATGGGCACTATCACAATGAGAACTGTCAGCATGGGCACTGTCACTCTTGGCAATGTCACCATGGGCACTATCACTTTGAGCACTGTCAACATGAGCACGTCACCATGGGCACTGTCAACATGGGTACTATCTCGAAGGTCAATGTCACCATGAGCATTGTCAGGATGGGCAACTTCACCGTGAGCACTGTCACCAATGGCACTATCACCATGAGCAATGTCACTGTGGGCCGTGTCACCAGGGGCACTATCACCATGGTTAATGTTATCATTGGCACTTTCCCCGTGAGCACTGTCACCCTGGGCACTGTCATCATGGGCACGGTCACCGTGAGCACTATCTCCATGAGCACAGCCACTGTGAACACCATCACCATAATCACTGGCCTCATCGGTACTGTCAACATGAGCACTGCCACAATGAGCACTGTCATCATGGGCACATCCCCATGAGCACTGTCACTATGAGAACTGCTACCATGGGTATTTTCACCATGTGTACTGTCACCCTGTGTATTGTCACCATTTGCACTCTCACCATGAGGACTATTAGCGTGAGCACTCTCACCGTGAGATCTCTCACCATGGTCACTGTCACCATGGCACCTTGCACAATGGGGGCTGTCAACATGAGTGCTGGCACCATTGGCACTATCACTGTGAGCATTCTCACTGTGGTCAGTGTCACCATGGCCACTGTCACCATGAGCACTGTCACCATAGGCAATGTCACCATGGTCAGTGGCACCATGAGCACTGTCAACATGGGCACTCATACAGTGGGCACTGTCACTGTGAGCACTGTCACCTTGGGTACTGCCACCATGAGCGCTGTCACCATGAGCACTGTCACCATTGCGAGTATCACAATGTGCACTGTCACCATGGTCACTGGCACAATGTCGTGTGTCACCTTGAGCAATGTCACCATGGGAAATGTCACCGTGAGATGTGTCACCATAGGCAATGTCACCATGGGCAATGTCACCATGGGAAATGCCATTTTGCACACTGTCACCATGGGTACTGCAACCATGAGTACTGTCACCATTGGCAGTATGACCATGTGCACTGTCACCATGGGCACTATCACCATGACAACTCTCAGCGTGAGCACTGTCACTGTGGGAACTGGCATTGTGTGCAATTCCACCATGGGCAATGTCACCATGGGCACAATCACTGTGAGCACTGTCAATATAAGCACGTCAACATGAGCCCTGTCACCATTGGCAATGTCACCGTGAGAAGTGTCACTATAGGCGATGTCACCGTGGGCACTGTCACCATGGTCACTGCCACCACTGTCACTGTCATTTTGAGCACTGTCACCATGGGTATTGCAACCATGAGCACTGTCAACATGAGCACTGTCACCATTGCAATTATCACCATGTGTACTGTCACCATGGGCACTATCACAATGAGAACTGTCAGCGTGGGCACTGTCACTGTTGGCAAGGGCACCGTGGGCACTTCCACCATGGGCAATGTCACCATGGGCACTATCACTGTGAGCACTGTCAACATGAGCACGTCACCATGGGCACTGTCAACATGGGTACTATCTCGAAGGGCAATGTCACCATGAGCATTGTCAGGAAGGGTAATTTCACCATGAGCACTGTCACCAAAGGCACTATCACCATGAGCAATGTCACTGTGGGCCGTGTCACCACGGGCACTATCACCATGGTTAATGTTATCATTGGCACCTTCCCCATGAGCACTGTCACCCTGGGCACTGTCATCATGGGCACGGTCACCGTGAGCACTATCTCCATGAGCACAGCCACTGTGAACACCATCACCATAATCACTGGCCTCATCGGTACTGTCACCATGAGCACTGCCACAATGAGCACTGTCAGCATGGGCACTTCCCCCATGAGCACTGTCACTATGAGAACTGCTAGCATGGGTATTTTCACCATGAGTACTGTCACCCTCTGTATTGTCACCATTTGCACTGTCACCATCAGGACTATTACCATGAGTGCTATCACCGTGAGATCTCTCACCATGGTCACTGTCACCATGGCACCTTGCACAATGCGTGCTGTCAACATGAGTGCTGTCACCATTGGCACTATCACCGTGAGCATTCTCACTGTGGTCAGAGTCAACATGGGCTCTGTCACCATGAGCACTGTCGCCATAGGCAATGTCACCGTGGTCAGTGTCACCATGAGCAATGTCTCCATGGGCACTCCTACAGTGGGCACTGTCACTGTGCGAACTGTCACCATGGTTACTGCCACTATGAGCAGTGTCTCTGTGAGTACTGTCAGCATGGGTTTTTACCGTGAGCACTGTCACCATGAGCCCTGTCACCATTTTTCAGTGCCACCATGTGCACTACCACCATGTGCACTCTCACCATGGGCACTATCACCGATAACACTCTCACCATAAGTACTGTCTGCATGGGCACTGTCACCAAGGGCACGGCCAACATGTGACCTGTAACCATTGCCAGTGTCACTGTGAGAAGTGTCACCATGGGAATTAACAACATAGGCACTCTCATCATGAGCACTGTCACCATGAGCACTGACACCACGAGCACTGTCACCCAGGGCAGTGCCACCATGAGCACTGTCACCATAACTGTTGCTATGAGAATTGTAACCATGGGCAATTTCTCAATGAGTAATGTCACCATGTGTATTTTCACCTTGGGCACTCTCAAAGTAAACAGTATTACCATGAGCACTTTCACTGTGAACACTGTCACCATGGGCACTGGCACAATGTGGTGTGTCACCATGAGCCATGTCACCATGGGAAATGTCACCGTGAGAAGTGTCACCATAGGCAATGTCACCATGGGCAATGTCACCATGGGAACTGCCATTTTGAGCACTGTCACCATGGGTACTGCAACCATGAGTACTGTCACCATGAGTAATTTAACCATTGGCAGTATGACCATGTGCACTGTCACCATGGGCACTATCACCATGACAACTCTCAGCGTGAGCACTTTCACTGTTGGAAATGGCATTGTGTGCAATTCCACCATGGGCAATGTCACCATGGACATTATCGCTGTGAGCTCTGTCAATATGAGCACGTCAACATGAGCCCTGTCACCATGGGCAATGTCACTGTGAGAAGTGTCACTATAGGCAATGTCACCGTGGGCACTGTCACCATGGTCACTGCCACCACTGTCACTGTCATTTTGAGCACTGTCACCATGGGTACTGCAACCATGAGCGCTGTCACCATGAGCACTGTCACCATTGCAAGTATCACCATGTGCACTGTCACCATGGGCACTATCACAATGAGAACTGTCAGCATGGGCACTGTCACTCTTGACAATGTTACCATGGGCACTATCACTTTGAGCACTGTCAACATGAGCACGTCACCATGGGCACTGTCAACATGGGTACTATCTCGAAGGTCAATGTCACCATGAGCATTGTCAGGATGGGCAACTTCACCGTGAGCACTGTCACCAATGGCACTATCACCATGAGCAATGTCACTGTGGGCCGTGTCACCAGGGGCACTATCACCATGGTTAATGTTATCATTGGCACTTTCCCCGTGAGCACTGTCACCCTGGGCACTGTCATCATGGGCACGGTCACCGTGAGCACTATCTCCATGAGCACAGCCACTGTGAACACCATCACCATAATCACTGGCCTCATCGGTACTGTCACCATGAGCACTGCCACAATGAGCACTGTCAGCATGGGCACTTCCCCCATGAGCACTGTCACTATGAGAACTGCTACCATGGGTATTTTCACCATGTGTACTGTCACCCTGTGTATTGTCACCATTTGCACTGTCACCATGAGGACTATTACTGTGAGCGCTATCACCGTGAGATCTCTCACCATGGTCACTGTCACCATGGCACCTTGCACAATGGGGGCTGTCAACATGAGTGCTGGCATCATTGGCACTATCACTGTGAGCATTCTCACTGTGGTCAGTGTCACCATGGGCACTGTCACCATGAGCACTGTCACCATAGGCAATGTCACCATGGTCAGTGGCACCATGAGCACTGTCAACATGGGCACTCATACAGTGGGCACTGTCACTGTGAGCACTGTCACCTTGGGTACTGGCACCATGAGCGCTGTCACCATGAGCACTGTCACCATTGCGAGTATCACAATGTGCACTGTCACCATGGGCACTAGCACAATGTCGTGTGTCACCTTGAGCAATGTCACCATGGGAAATGTCACCGTGAGATGTGTCACCATAGGCAATGTCACCATGGGCAATGTCACCATGGGAAATGCCATTTTGCACACTGTCACCATGGGTACTGCAACCATGAGTACTGTCACCATTGGCAGTATGACCATGTGCACTGTCACCATGGGCACTATCACCATGACAACTCTCAGCGTGAGAACTGTCACTGTGGGAACAGGCATTGTGTGCAATTCCACCATGGGCAATGTCACCATGGGCACTATCACTGTGAGCACTGTCAATATAAGCACGTCAACATGAGCCCTGTCACCATTGGCAATGTCACCGTGAGAAGTGTCACTATAGGCGATGTCACCGTGGGCACTGTCACCATGGTCACTGCCACCACTGTCACTGTCATTTTGAGCACTGTCACCATGGGTATTGCAACCATGAGCACTGTCACCATGAGCACTGTCACCATTGCGATTATCACCATGTGTACTGTCACCATGGGCACTATCACAATGAGAACTGTCAGCGTGGGCACTGTCACTGTTGGCAAGGGCACCGTTGGCACTTCCACCATGGGCAATGTCACCATGGGCACTATCACTGTGAGCACTGTCAACATGAGCACGTCACCATGGGCACTGTCAACATGGGTACTATCTCGAAGGGCAATGTCACCATGAGCATTGTCAGGAAGGGCAATTTCACCATGAGCACTGTCACCAAAGGCACTATCACCATGAGCAATGTCACTGTGGGCCGTGTCACCAGGGGCACTATCACCATGGTTAATGTTCTCATTGTCACTTTCCCCGTGAGCACTGTCACCCTGGGCACTGTCATCATGGGCACGGTCACCGTGAGCACTATCTCCATGAGCACAGCCACTGTGAACACCATCACCATAATCACTGGCCTCATCGGTACTGTCACCATGAGCACTGCCACAATGAGCACTGTCAGCATGGGCACTTCCCCCATGAGCACTGTCACTATGAGAACTGCTAGCATGGGTATTTTCACCATGAGTACTGTCACCCTCTGTATTGTCACCATTTGCACTGTCACCATCAGGACTATTACCGTGTGTGCTGTCACCGTGAGATCTCTCACCATGGTCACTGTCACCATGGCACCTTGCACAATGCGTGCTGTCAACATGAGTGCTGTCACCATTGGCACTATCACCGTGAGCATTCTCACTGTGGTCAGAGTCAACATGGGCTCTGTCACCATGAGCACTGTCACCATAGGCAATGTCACCGTGGTCAGTATCACCATGAGCAATGTCTCCATGGGCACTCCTACAGTGGGCACTGTCACTGTGCGAACTGTCACCATGGTTACTGCCACTATGAGCAGTGTCTCTGTGAGTACTGTCAGCATGGGTTTTTACCTTGAGAACTGTCACCATGAGCCCTGTCACCATTCTTCAGTGCCACCATGTGCACTACCACCATGTGCACTCTCACCATGGGCACTATCACCGATAACACTGTCACCATAAGTACTGTCTGCATGGGCACTGTCACCAAGGGCACGGCCAACATGTGACCTGTAACCATTGTCAGTGTCACTGTGAGAAGTGTCACCATGGGAATTAACAACATAGGCACTCTCATCATGAGCACTGTCACCATGAGCACTGACACCATGAGCACTGTCACCCAGGGCAGTGCCACCATGAGCACTGTCACCATAACTGTTGCTATGAGAATTGTAACCATGGGCAATTTCTCAATGAGTAATGTCACCATGTGTATTTTCACCTTGGGCACTCTCAAAGTAAACAGTATTACCATGAGCACTTTCACTGTGAACACTGTCACCATGGGCACTGGCACAATGTGGTGTGTCACCATGAGCCATGTCACCATGGGAAATGTCACCGTGAGAAGTGTCACCATAGGCAATGTCACCATGGGCAATGTCACCATGGGAACTGCCATTTTGAGCACTGTCACCATGGGTACTGCAACCATGAGTACTGTCACCATGAGTAATTTAACCATTGGCAGTATGACCATGTGCACTGTCACCATGGGCACTATCACCATGACAACTCTCAGCGTGAGCACTGTCACTGTTGGAAATGGCATTGTGTGCAATTCCACCATGGGCAATGTCACCATGGACATTATCGCTGTGAGCACTGTCAATATGAGCACGTCAACATGAGCCCTGTCACCATGGGCAATGTCACTGTGAGAAGTGTCACTATAGGCAATGTCACCGTGGGCACTGTCACCATGGTCACTGCCACCACTGTCACTGTCATTTTGAGCACTGTCACCATGGGTACTGCAACCATGAGCGCTGTAAACATGAGCACTGTCACCATTGTAAGTATCACCATGTGCACTGTCACCATGGGCACTATCACAATGAGAACTGTCAGCATGGGCACTGTCACTCTTGGCAATGTCACCATGGGCACTATCACTTTGAGCACTGTCAACATGAGCAGGTCACCATGGGCACTGTCCACATGGGTACTATCTCGAAGGTCAATGTCACCTTGAGCATTGTCAGGATGGGCAACTTCACCGTGAGCACTGTCACCAATGGCACTATCACCATGAGCAATGTCACTGTGGGCCGTGTCACCAGGGGCACTATCACCATGGTTAATGTTCTCATTGGCACTTTCCCCGTGAGCACTGTCACCCTGGGCACTGTCATCATGGGCACGGTCACCGTGAGCACTATCTCCATGAGCACAGCCACTGTGAACACCATCACCATAATCACTGGCCTCATCGGTACTGTCACCATGAGCACTGCCACAATGAGCACTGTCATCATGGGCACATCCCCCCTGAGCACTGTCACTATGAGAACTGCTACCATGGGTATTTTCACCATGTGTACTGTCACCCTGTGTATTGTCACCATTTGCACTGTCACCATGAGGACTATTACCGTGAGCACTATCACCGTGAGATCTCTCACCATGGTCACTGTCACCATGGCACCTTGCACAATGGGGGCTGTCAACATGAGTGCTGGCACCATTGGCACTATCACTGTGAGCATTCTCACTGTGGTCAGTGTCACCATGGGCACTGTCACCATGAGCACTGTCACCATAGGCAATGTCACCATAGTCTGTGGCACAATGAGCACTCTCAACATGGGCACTCATACAGTGGGCACTGTCACTGTGAGCACTGTCACCTTTGGTAGTGCCACCATGAGCGCTGTCACCATGAGCACTGTCACCATTGCGAGTATCACAATGTGCACTGTCACCATGGGCACTGGCACAATGTCGTGTGTCACCTTGAGCAATGTCACCATGGGAAATGTCACCGTGAGATGTGTCACCATAGGCAATGTCACCATGGGCAATGTCACCATGGGAAATGCCATTTTGCACACTGTCACCATGGGTACTGCAACCATGAGTACTGTCACCATTGGCAGTATGACCATGTGCACTGTCACCATGGGCACTATCACCATGACAACTCTCAGCGTGAGCACTGTCACTGTGGGAACTGGCATTGTGTGCAATTCCACCATGGGCAATGTCACCATGGGCACTATCACTGTGAGCACTGTCAATATAAGCACGTCAACATGAGCCCTGTCACCATTGTCAATGTCACCGTGAGAAGTGTCACTATAGGCGATGTCACCGTGGGCACTGTCACCATGGTCACTGCCACCACTGTCACTGTCATTTTGAGCACTGTCACCATGGGTATTGCAACCATGAGCACTGTCACCATGAGCACTGTCACCATTGCGATTATCACCATGTGTACTGTCACCATGGGCACTATCACAATGAGAACTGTCAGCGTGGGCACTGTCACTGTTGGCAAGGGCACCGTGGGCACTTCCACCATGGGCAATGTCGCCATGGGCACTATCACTGTGAGCACTGTCAACATGAGCACGTCACCATGGGCACTGTCAACATGGGTACTATCTCGAAGGGCAATGTCACCATGAGCATTGTCAGGAAGGGCAATTTCACCATGAGCACTGTCACCAAAGGCACTATCACCATGAGCAATGTCACTGTGGGCCGTGTCACCAGGGGCACTATCACCATGGTTAATGTTCTCATTGGCACTTTCCCGGTGTGCACTGTCACCCTGGGCACTGTCATCATGGGCACGGTCACCGTGAGCACTATCTCCATGAGCACAGCCACTGTGAACACCATCACCATAATCACTGGCCTCATCGGTACTGTCACCATGAGCACTGCCACAATGAGCACTGTCAGCATGGGCACTTCCCCCATGAGCACTGTCACTATGAGAACTGCTAGCATGGGTATTTTCACCATGAGTACTGTCACCCTCTGTATTGTCACCATTTGCACTGTCACCATCAGGACTATTACCGTGAGTGCTATCACCGTGAGATCTCTCACCATGGTCACTGTCACCATGGCACCTTGCACAATGCGTGCTGTCAACATGAGTGCTGTCACCATTGGCACTATCACCGTGAGCATTCTCACTGTGGTCAGAGTCAACATGGGCTCTGTCACCATGAGCACTGTCACCATAGGCAATGTCACCGTGGTCAGTGTCACCATGAGCAATGTCTCCATGGGCACTCCTACAGTGGGCACTGTCACTGTGCGAACTGTCACCATGGTTACTGCCACTATGAGCAGTGTCTCTGTGAGTACTGTCAGCATGGGTTTTTACCGTGAGCACTGTCACCATGAGCCCTGTCACCATTTTTCAGTGCCACCATGTGCACTACAATCATGTGCACTCTCACCATGGGCACTATCACCGATAACACTGTCACCATAGGTACTGTCTGCATGGGCACTGTCACCAAGGGCACGGCCAACATGTGACCTGTAACCATTGTCAGTGTCACTGTGAGAAGTGTCACCATGGGAATTAACAACATAGGCACTCTCATCATGAGCACTGTCACCATGAGCACTGACACCACGAGCACTGTCACCCAGGGCAGTGCCACCATGAGCACTGTCACCATAACTGTTGCTATGAGAATTGTAACCATGGGCAATTTCTCAATGAGTAATGTCACCATGTGTATTTTCACCTTGGGCACTCTCAAAGTAAACATTATTACCATGAGCACTTTCACTGTGAACACTGTCACCATGGGCACTGGCACAATGTGGTGTGTCACCATGAGCCATGTCACCATGGGAAATGTCACCGTGAGAAGTGTCACCATAGGCAATGTCACCATGGGCAATGTCACCATGGGAACTGCCATTTTGAGCACTGTCACCATGGGTACTGCAACCATGAGTACTGTCAGCATGAGTAATTTAACCATTGGCAGTATGACCATGTGCACTGTCACCATGGGCACTATCACCATGACAACTCTCAGCGTGAGCACTGTCACTGTTGGAAATGGCACTGTGTGCAATTCCACCATGGGCAATGTCACCATGGACATTATCGCTGTGAGCACTGTCAATATGAGCACGTCAACATGAGCCCTGTCACCATGGGCAATGTCACTGTGAGAAGTGTCACTATAGGCAATGTCACCGTGGGCACTGTCACCATGGTCACTGCCACCACTGTCACTGTCATTTTGAGCACTGTCACCATGGGTACTGCACCCATGAGCGCTGTCACCATGAGCACTGTCACCATTGCAAGTATCACCATGTGCACTGTCACCATGGGCACTATCACAATGAGAACTGTCAGCATGGTCACTGTCACTCTTGGCAATGTCACCATGGGCACTATCACTTTGAGCACTGTCAACATGAGCACGTCACCATGGGCACTGTCAACATGGGTACTATCTCGAAGGTCAATGTCACCATGAGCATTGTCAGGATGGGCAACTTCACCATGAGCACTGTCACCATGAGCAATGTCACTGTGGGCCGTGTCACCAGGGGCACTATCACCATGGTTAATGTTATCATTGGCAATTTCCCCGTGAGCACTGTCACCCTGGGCACTGTCATCATGGGCACGGTCACCGTGAGCACTATCTCCATGAGCACAGCCACTGTGAACACCATCACCATAATCACTGGCCTCATCGGTACTGTCACCATGAGCACTGCCACAATGAGCACTGTCAGCATGGGCACATCCCCCATGAGCACTGTCACTATGAGAACTGCTACCATAGGTATTTTCACCATGTGTACTGTCACCCTGTGTATTGTCACCATTTGCACTGTCACCATGAGGACTATTACCGTGAGCGCTATCACCGTGAGATCTCTCACCATGGTCACTGTCACCATGGCACCTTGCACAATGGGGGCTGTCAACATGAGTGCTGGCACCATTGGCACTATCACTGTGAGCATTCTCACTGTGGTCAGTGTCACCATGGGCACTGTCACCATGAGCACTGTCACCATAGGCAATGTCACCATGGTCTGTGGCACCATGAGCACTGTCAACATGGGCACTCATACAGTGGGCACTGTCACTGTGAGCACTGTCACCTTGGGTACTGCCACCATGAGCGCTGTCACCATGAGCACTGTCACCATTGCGAGTATCACAATGTGCACTGTCACCATGGGCACTGGCAGAATGTCGTGTGTCACCTTGAGCAATGTCACCATGGGAAATGTCACCGTGAGATGTGTCACCATAGGCAATGTCACCATGGGCAATGTCACCATGGGAAATGCCATTTTGCACACTGTCACCATGGGTACTGCAACCATGAGTACTGTCACCATTGGCAGTATGACCATGTGCACTGTCACCATGGGCACTATCACCATGACAACTCTCAGCGTGAGCACTGTCACTGTGGGAACTGGCATTGTGTGCAATTCCACCATGGGCAATGTCACCATGGGCACTATCACTGTGAGCACTGTCAATATAAGCACGTCAACATGAGCCCTGTCACCATTGTCAATGTCACCGTGAGAAGTGTCACTATAGGCGATGTCCCCGTGGGCACTGTCACCATGGTCACTGGCACCACTGTCACTGTCATTTTGAGCACTGTCACCATGGGTATTGCAACCATGAGCACTGTCACCATGAGCACTGTCACCATTGCGATTATCACCATGTGTACTGTCACCATGGGCACTATCACAATGAGAACTGTCAGCGTGGGCACTGTCACTGTTGGCAAGGGCACCGTGGGCACTTCCACCATGGGCAATGTCGCCATGGGCACTATCACTGTGAGCACTGTCAACATGAGCACGTCACCATGGGCACTGTCAACATGGGTACTATCTCGAAGGGCAATGTCACCATGAGCATTGTCAGGAAGGGCAATTTCACCATGAGCACTGTCACCAAAGGCACTATCACCATGAGCAATGTCACTGTGGGCCGTGTCACCAGGGGCACTATCACCATGGTTAATGTTCTCATTGGCACTTTCCCCGTGAGCACTGTCACCCTGGGCACTGTCATCATGGGCACGGTCACCGTGAGCACTATCTCCATGAGCACAGCCACTGTGAACACCATCACCATAATCACTGGCCTCATCGGTACTGTCACCATGAGCACTGCCACAATGAGCACTGTCAGCATGGGCACTTCCCCCATGAGCACTGTCACTATGAGAACTGCTAGCATGGGTATTTTCACCATGAGTACTGTCACCCTCTGTATTGTCACCATTTGCACTGTCACCATCAGGACTATTACCGTGAGTGCTATCACCGTGAGATCTCTCACCATGGTCACTGTCACCATGGCACCTTGCACAATGCGTGCTGTCAACATGAGTGCTGTCACCATTGGCACTATCACCGTGAGCATTCTCACTGTGGTCAGAGTCAACATGGGCTCTGTCACCATGAGCACTGTCACCATAGGCAATGTCACCGTGGTCAGTGTCACCATGAGCAATGTCTCCATGGGCACTCCTACAGTGGGCACTGTCACTGTGCGAACTGTCACCATGGTTACTGCCACTATGAGCAGTGTCTCTGTGAGTACTGTCAGCATGGGTTTTTACCGTGAGCACTGTCACCATGAGCCCTGTCACCATTTTTCAGTGCCACCATGTGCACTACAATCATGTGCACTCTCACCATGGGCACTATCACCGATAACACTGTCACCATAAGTACTGTCTGCATGGGCACTGTCACCAAGGGCACGGCCAACATGTGACCTGTAACCATTGTCAGTGTCACTGTGAGAAGTGTCACCATGGGAATTAACAACATAGGCACTCTCATCATGAGCACTGTCACCATGAGCACTGACACGACGAGCACTGTCACCCAGGGCAGTGCCACCATGAGCACTGTCACCATAACTGTTGCTATGAGAATTGTAACCATGGGCAATTTCTCAATGAGTAATGTCACCATGTGTATTTTCACCTTGGGCACTCTCAAAGTAAACATTATTACCATGAGCACTTTCACTGTGAACACTGTCACCATGGGCACTGGCACAATGTGGTGTGTCACCATGAGCCATGTCACCATGGGAAATGTCACCGTGAGAAGTGTCACCATAGGCAATGTCACCATGGGCAATGTCACCATGGGAACTGCCATTTTGAGCACTGTCACCATGGGTACTGCAACCATGAGTACTGTCAGCATGAGTAATTTAACCATTGGCAGTATGACCATGTGCACTGTCACCATGGGCACTATCACCATGACAACTCTCAGCGTGAGCACTGTCACTGTTGGAAATGGCACTGTGTGCAATTCCACCATGGGCAATGTCACCATGGACATTATCGCTGTGAGCACTGTCAATATGAGCACGTCAACATGAGCCCTGTCACCATGGGCAATGTCACTGTGAGAAGTGTCACTATAGGCAATGTCACCGTGGGCACTGTCACCATGGTCACTGCCACCACTGTCACTGTCATTTTGAGCACTGTCACCATGGGTACTGCACCCATGAGCGCTGTCACCATGAGCACTGTCACCATTGCAAGTATCACCATGTGCACTGTCACCATGGGCACTATCACAATGAGAACTGTCAGCATGGGCACTGTCACTCTTGGCAATGTCACCATGGGCACTATCACTTTGAGCACTGTCAACATGAGCACGTCACCATGGGCACTGTCAACATGGGTACTATCTCGAAGGTCAATGTCACCATGAGCATTGTCAGGATGGGCAACTTCACCGTGAGCACTGTCACCAATGGCACTATCACCATGAGCAATGTCACTGTGGGCCGTGTCACCAGGGGCACAATCACCATGGTTAATGTTCTCATTGGCACTTTCCCCGTGAGCACTGTCACCCTGGGCACTGTCATCATGGGCACGGTCACCGTGAGCACTATCTCCATGAGCACAGCCACTGTGAACACCATCACCATAATCACTGGCCTCATCGGTACTGTCACCATGAGCACTGCCACAATGAGCACTGTCAGCATGGGCACATCCCCCATGAGCACTGTCACTATGAGAACTGCTACCATAGGTATTTTCACCATGTGTACTGTCACCCTGTGTATTGTCACCATTTGCACTGTCACCATGAGGACTATTATCGTGAGCACTATCACCGTGAGATCTCTCACCATGGTCACTGTCACCATGGCACCTTGCACAATGGGGGCTGTCAACATGAGTGCTGGCACCATTGGCACTATCACTGTGAGCATTCTCACTGTGGTCAGTGTCACCATGGGCACTGTCACCATGAGCACTGTCACCATAGGCAATGTCACCATGGTCTGTGGCACCATGAGCACTGTCAACATGGGCACTCATACAGTGGGCACTGTCACTGTGAGCACTGTCACCTTGGGTACTGCCACCATGAGCGCTGTCACCATGAGCACTGTCACCATTGCGAGTATCACAATGTGCACTGTCACCATGGGCACTGGCACAATGTCGTGTGTCACCTTGAGCAATGTCACCATGGGAAATGTCACCGTGAGATGTGTCACCATAGGCAATGTCACCATGGGCAATGTCACCATGGGAAATGCCATTTTGCACACTGTCACCATGGGTACTGCAACCATGAGTACTGTCACCATTGGCAGTATGACCATGTGCACTGTCACCATGGGCACTATCACCATGACAGCTCTCAGCGTGAGCACTGTCACTGTGGGAACTGGCATTGTGTGCAATTCCACCATGGGCAATGTCACCATGGGCACTATCACTGTGAGCACTGTCAATATAAGCACGTCAACATGAGCCCTGTCACCATTGTCAATGTCACCGTGAGAAGTGTCACTATAGGCGATGTCCCCTTGGGCACTGTCACCATGGTCACTGGCACCACTGTCACTGTCATTTTGAGCACTGTCACCATGGGTATTGCAACCATGAGCACTGTCACCATGAGCACTGTCACCATTGCGATTATCACCATGTGTACTGTCACCATGGGCACTATCACAATGAGAACTGTCAGCGTGGGCACTGTCACTGTTGGCAAGGGCACCGTGGGCACTTCCACCATGGGCAATGTCGCCATGGGCACTATCACTGTGAGCACTGTCAACATGAGCACGTCACCATGGGCACTGTCAACATGGGTACTATCTCGAAGGGCAATGTCACCATGAGCATTGTCAGGAAGGGCAATTTCACCATGAGCACTGTCACCAAAGGCACTATCACCATGAGCAATGTCACTGTGGGCCGTGTCACCAGGGGCACTATCACCATGGTTAATGTTCTCATTGGCACTTTCCCCGTGAGCACTGTCACCCTGGGCACTGTCATCATGGGCACGGTCACCGTGAGCACTATCTCCATGAGCACAGCCACTGTGAACACCATCACCATAATCACTGGCCTCATCGGTACTGTCACCATGAGCACTGCCACAATGAGCACTGTCAGCATGGGCACTTCCCCCATGAGCACTGTCACTATGAGAACTGCTAGCATGGGTATTTTCACCATGAGTACTGTCACCCTCTGTATTGTCACCATTTGCACTGTCACCATCAGGACTATTACCGTGAGTGCTATCACCGTGAGATCTCTCACCATGGTCACTGTCACCATGGCACCTTGCACAATGCGTGCTGTCAACATGAGTGCTGTCACCATTGGCACTATCACCGTGAGCATTCTCACTGTGGTCAGAGTCAACATGGGCTCTGTCACCATGAGCACTGTCACCATAGGCAATGTCACCGTGGTCAGTGTCACCATGAGCAATGTCTCCATGGGCACTCCTACAGTGGGCACTGTCACTGTGCGAACTGTCACCATGGTTACTGCCACTATGAGCAGTGTCTCTGTGAGTACTGTCAGCATGGGTTTTTACCGTGAGCACTGTCACCATGAGCCCTGTCACCATTTTTCAGTGCCACCATGTGCACTACAATCATGTGCACTCTCACCATGGGCACTATCACCGATAACACTGTCACCATAAGTACTGTCTGCATGGGCACTGTCACCAAGGGCACGGCCAACATGTGACCTGTAACCATTGTCAGTGTCACTGTGAGAAGTGTCACCATGGGAATTAACAACATAGGCACTCTCATCATGAGCACTGTCACCATGAGCACTGACACGACGAGCACTGTCACCCAGGGCAGTGCCACCATGAGCACTGTCACCATAACTGTTGCTATGAGAATTGTAACCATGGGCAATTTCTCAATGAGTAATGTCACCATGTGTATTTTCACCTTGGGCACTCTCAAAGTAAACAGTATTACCATGAGCACTTTCACTGTGAACACTGTCACCATGGGCACTGGCACAATGTGGTGTGTCACCATGAGCCATGTCACCATGGGAAATGTCACCGTGAGAAGTGTCACCATAGGCAATGTCACCATGGGCAATGTCACCATGGGAACTGCCATTTTGAGCACTGTCACCATGGGTACTGCAACCATGAGTACTGTCAGCATGAGTAATTTAACCATTGGCAGTATGACCATGTGCACTGTCACCATGGGCACTATCACCATGACAACTCTCAGCGTGAGCACTGTCACTGTTGGAAATGGCACTGTGTGCAATTCCACCATGGGCAATGTCACCATGGACATTATCGCTGTGAGCACTGTCAATATGAGCACGTCAACATGAGCCCTGTCACCATGGGCAATGTCACTGTGAGAAGTGTCACTATAGGCAATGTCACCGTGGGCACTGTCACCATGGTCACTGCCACCACTGTCACTGTCATTTTGAGCACTGTCACCATGGGTACTGCACCCATGAGCGCTGTCACCATGAGCACTGTCACCATTGCAAGTATCACCATGTGCACTGTCACCATGGGCACTATCACAATGAGAACTGTCAGCATGGGCACTGTCACTCTTGGCAATGTCACCATGGGCACTATCACTTTGAGCACTGTCAACATGAGCACGTCACCATGGGCACTGTCAACATGGGTACTATCTCGAAGGTCAATGTCACCATGAGCATTGTCAGGATGGGCAACTTCACCGTGAGCACTGTCACCAATGGCACTATCACCATGAGCAATGTCACTGTGGGCCGTGTCACCAGGGGCACAATCACCATGGTTAATGTTCTCATTGGCACTTTCCCCGTGAGCACTGTCACCCTGGGCACTGTCATCATGGGCACGGTCACCGTGAGCACTATCTCCATGAGCACAGCCACTGTGAACACCATCACCATAATCACTGGCCTCATCGGTATTGTCACCATGAGCACTGCCACAATGAGCACTGTCAGAATGGGCACTTCCCCCATGAGCACTGTCACTATGAGAACTGCTAGCATGGGTATTTTCACCATGAGTACTGTCACCCTCTGTATTGTCACCATTTGCACTGTCACCATCAGGACTATTACCGTGAGTGCTATCACCGTGAGATCTTTCACCATGGTCACTGTCACCATGGCACCTTGCACAATGCGTGCTGTCAACATGAGTGCTGTCACCATTGGCACTATCACCGTGAGCATTCTCACTGTGGTCAGAGTCAACATGGGCTCTGTCATCATGAGCACTGTCACCATAGGCAATGTCACCGTGGTCAGTGTCACCATGAGCAATGTCTCCATGGGCACTCCTACAGTGGGCACTGTCACTGTGCGAAATGTCACCATGGTTACTGCCACTATGAGCAGTGTCTCTGTGAGTACTGTCAGCATGGGTTTTTACCGTGAGCACTGTCACCATGAGCCCTGTCACCATTTTGCAGTGCCACTATGTTCACTACCACCATGTGCACTCTCACCATGGGCAGTATCACCGATAACACTGTCACCATAAGTACTGTCTGCATGGGCACTGTCACCAAGGGCACGGCCAACATGTGACCTGTAACCATTGTCAGTGTCACTGTGAGAAGTGTCACCATGGGAATTAACAACATAGGCACTCTCATCATGAGCACTGTCACCATGAGCACTGACACCACGAGCACTGTCACCCAGGGCAGTGCCACCATGAGCACTGTCACCATAACTGTTGCTATGAGAATTGTAACCATGGGCAATTTCTCAATGAGTAATGTCACCATGTGTATTTTCACCTTGGGCACTCTCAAAGTAAACAGTATTACCATGAGCACTTTCACTGTGAACACTGTCACCATGGGCACTGGCACAATGTGGTGTGTCACCATGAGCCATGTCACCATGGGAAATGTCACCGTGAGAAGTGTCACCATAGGCAATGTCACCATGGGCAATGTCACCATGGGAACTGCCATTTTGAGCACTGTCACCATTGGTACTGCAACCATGAGTACTGTCACCATGAGTAATTTAACCATTGGCAGTATGACCATGTGCACTGTCACCATGGGCACTATCACCATGACAACTCTCAGCGTGAGCACTGTCACTGTTGGAAATGGCATTGTGTGCAATTCCACCATGGGCAATGTCACCATGGACATTATCGCTGTGAGCACTGTCAATATGAGCACGTCAACATGAGCCCTGTCACCATGGGCAATGTCACTGTGAGAAATGTCACTATAGGCAATGTCACCGTGGGCACTGTCACCATGGTCACTGCCACCACTGTCACTGTCATTTTGAGCACTGTCACCATGGGTACTGCACCCATGAGCGCTGTCACCATGAGCACTGTCACCATTGCAAGTATCACCATGTGCACTGCCACCATGGGCACTATCACAATGAGAACTGTCAGCATGGGCACTGTCACTCTTGGCAATGTCACCATGGGCACTATCACTTTGAGCACTGTCAACATGA
The DNA here is from genome assembly GCF_964341445.2 of Mesoplodon mirus. NCBI lineage: Eukaryota > Metazoa > Chordata > Mammalia > Artiodactyla > Ziphiidae > Mesoplodon > Mesoplodon mirus. The sequence goes on from NW_028295312.1 coordinate 58,737, forward strand.
GCACGTCACCATGGGCACTGTCAACATGGGTACTATCTCGAAGGTCAATGTCACCATGAGCATTGTCAGGATGGGCAACTTCACCGTGAGCACTGTCACCAATGGCACTATCACCATGAGCAATGTCACTGTGGGCCGTGTCACCAGGGGCACTATCACCATGGTTAATGTTCTCATTGGCACTTTCCCCGTGAGCACTGTCACCCTGGGCACTGTCATCATGGGCACGGTCACCGTGAGCACTATCTCCATGAGCACAGCCACTGTGAACACCATCACCATAATCACTGGCCTCATCGGTACTGTCTACATGAGCACTGCACAATGAGCACTGTCAGCATGGGCACATCCCCCATGAGCACTGTCACTATGAGAACTGCTACCATGGGTATTTTCACCATGTGTACTGTCACCCTGTGTATTGTCACCATTTGCACTGTCACCATGAGGACTATTACCGTGAGCGCTATCACCGTGAGATCTCTCACCATGGTCACTGTCACCATGGCACCTTGCACAATGGGGGCTGTCAACATGAGTGCTGGCACCATTGGCACTATCACTGTGAGCATTCTCACTGTGGTCAGTGTCACCATGGGCACTGTCACCATGAGCACTGTCACCATAGGCAATGTCACCATGGTCAGTGTCACCATGAGCACTGTCAACATGGGCACTCATACAGTGGGCACTGTCACTGTGAGCACTGTCACCTTGGGTACTGCCACCATGAGCACTGTCACCATGAGCACTGTCACCATTGCGAGTATCACAATGTGCACTGTCACCATGGGCACTGGCACAATGTCGTGTGTCACCTTGAGCAATGTCACCATGGGAAATGTCACCGTGAGATGTGTCACCATAGGCAATGTCACCATGGGCAATGTCACCATGGGAAATGCCATTTTGCACACTGTCACCATGGGTACTGCAACCATGAGTACTGTCACCATTGGCAGTATGACCATGTGCACTGTCACCATGGGCACTATCACCATGACAACTCTCAGCGTGAGCACTGTCACTGTGGGAACTGGCATTGTGTGCAATTCCACCATGGGCAATGTCACCATGGGCACTATCACTGTGAGCACTCTCAATATAAGCACGTCAACATGAGCCCTGTCACCATTGGCAATGTCACCGTGAGAAGTGTCACTATAGGCGATGTCACCGTGGGCACTGTCACCATGGTCACTGGCACCACTGTCACTGTCATTTTGAGCACTGTCACCATGGGTATTGCAACCATGAGCACTGTCACCATGAGCACTGTCACCATTGTGATTATCACCATGTGTACTGTCACCATGGGCACTATCACAATGAGAACTGTCAGCGTGGGCACTGTCACTGTTGGCAAGGGCACCGTGGGCACTTCCACCATGGGCAATGTCGCCATGGGCACTATCACTGTGAGCACTGTCAACATGAGCACGTCACCATGGGCACTGTCAACATGGGTACTATCTCGAAGGGCAATGTCACCATGAGCATTGTCAGGATGGGCAACTTCACCGTGAGCACTGTCACCAATGGCACTATCACCATGAGCAATGTCACTGTGGGCCGTGTCACCAGGGGCACAATCACCATGGTTAATGTTCTCATTGGCACTTTCCCCGTGAGCACTGTCACCCTGGGCACTGTCATCATGGGCACGGTCACCGTGAGCACTATCTCCATGAGCACAGCCACTGTGAACACCATCACCATAATCACTGGCCTCATCGGTACTGTCACCAGGAGCACTGCCACAATGAGCACTGTCAGCATGGGCACTTCCCCCATGAGCACTGTCACTATGAGAACTGCTAGCATGGGTATTTTCACCATGAGTACTGTCACCCTCTGTATTGTCACCATTTGCACTGTCACCATCAGGACTATTACCGTGAGTGCTATCACCGTGAGATCTCTCACCATGGTCACTGTCACCATGGCACCTTGCACAATGCGTGCTGTCAACATGAGTGCTGTCACCATTGGCACTATCACCGTGAGCATTCTCACTGTGGTCAGAGTCAACATGGGCTCTGTCATCATGAGCACTGTCACCATAGGCAATGTCACCGTGGTCAGTGTCACCATGAGCAATGTCTCCATGGGCACTCCTACAGTGGGCACTGTCACTGTGCGAAATGTCACCATGGTTACTGCCACTATGAGCAGTGTCTCTGTGAGTACTGTCAGCATGGGTTTTTACCGTGAGCACTGTCACCATGAGCCCTGTCACCATTTTGCAGTGCCACTATGTTCACTACCACCATGTGCACTCTCACCATGGGCACTATCACCGATAACACTGTCACCATAAGTACTGTCTGCATGGGCACTGTCACCAAGGGCACGGCCAACATGTGACCTGTAACCATTGTCAGTGTCACTGTGAGAAGTGTCACCATGGGAATTAACAACATAGGCACTCTCATCATGAGCACTGTCACCATGAGCACTGACACGACGAGCACTGTCACCCAGGGCAGTGCCACCATGAGCACTGTCACCTTAACTGTTGCTATGAGAATTGTAACCATGGGCAATTTCTCAATGAGTAATGTCACCATGTGTATTTTCACCTTGGGCACTCTCAAAGTAAACAGTATTACCATGAGCACTTTCACTGTGAACACTGTCACCATGGGCACTGGCACAATGTGGTGTGTCACCATGAGCCATGTCACCATGGGAAATGTCACCGTGAGAAGTGTCACCATAGGCAATGTCACCATGGGCAATGTCACCATGGGAACTGCCATTTTGAGCACTGTCACCATTGGTACTGCAACCATGAGTACTGTCACCATGAGTAATTTAACCATTGGCAGTATGACCATGTGCACTGTCACCATGGGCACTATCACCATGACAACTCTCAGCGTGAGCACTGTCACTGTTGGAAATGGCATTGTGTGCAATTCCACCATGGGCAATGTCACCATGGACATTATCGCTGTGAGCACTGTCAATATGAGCACGTCAACATGAGCCCTGTCACCATGGGCAATGTCACTGTGAGAAATGTCACTATAGGCAATGTCACCGTGGGCACTGTCACCATGGTCACTGCCACCACTGTCACTGTCATTTTGAGCACTGTCACCATGGGTACTGCACCCATGAGCGCTGTCACCATGAGCACTGTCACCATTGCAAGTATCACCATGTGCACTGCCACCATGGGCACTATCACAATGAGAACTGTCAGCATGGGCACTGTCACTCTTGGCAATGTCACCATGGGCACTATCACTTTGAGCACTGTCAACATGAGCACGTCACCATGGGCACTGTCAACATGGGTACTATCTCGAAGGTCAATGTCACCATGAGCATTGTCAGGATGGGCAACTTCACCGTGAGCACTGTCACCAATGGCACTATCACCATGAGCAATGTCACTGTGGGCCGTGTCACCAGGGGCACTATCACCATGGTTAATGTTCTCATTGGCACTTTCCCCGTGAGCACTGTCACCCTGGGCACTGTCATCATGGGCACGGTCACCGTGAGCACTATCTCCATGAGCACAGCCACTGTGAACACCATCACCATAATCACTGGCCTCATCGGTACTGTCACCATGAGCACTGCCACAATGAGCACTGTCAGCATGGGCACATCCCCCATGAGCACTGTCACTATGAGAACTGCTACCATGGGTATTTTCACCATGTGTACTGTCACCCTGTGTATTGTCACCATTTGCACTGTCACCATGAGGACTATTACCGTGAGCGCTATCACCGTGAGATCTCTCACCATGGTCACTGTCACCATGGCACCTTGCACAATGGGGGCTGTCAACATGAGTGCTGGCACCATTGGCACTATCACTGTGAGCATTCTCACTGTGGTCAGTGTCACCATGGGCACTGTCACCATGAGCACTGTCACCATAGGCAATGTCACCATGGTCAGTGTCACCATGAGCACTGTCAACATGGGCACTCATACAGTGGGCACTGTCACTGTGAGCACTGTCACCTTGGGTACTGCCACCATGAGCACTGTCACCATGAGCACTGTCACCATTGCGAGTATCACAATGTGCACTGTCACCATGGGCACTGGCACAATGTCGTGTGTCACCTTGAGCAATGTCACCATGGGAAATGTCACCGTGAGATGTGTCACCATAGGCAATGTCACCATGGGCAATGTCACCATGGGAAATGCCATTTTGCACACTGTCACCATGGGTACTGCAACCATGAGTACTGTCACCATTGGCAGTATGACCATGTGCACTGTCACCATGGGCACTATCACCATGACAACTCTCAGCGTGAGCACTGTCACTGTGGGAACTGGCATTGTGTGCAATTCCACCATGGGCAATGTCACCATGGGCACTATCACTGTGAGCACTGTCAATATAAGCACGTCAACATGAGCCCTGTCACCATTGGCAATGTCACCGTGAGAAGTGTCACTATAGGCGATGTCACCGTGGGCACTGTCACCATGGTCACTGGCACCACTGTCACTGTCATTTTGAGCACTGTCACCATGGGTATTGCAACCATGAGCACTGTCACCATGAGCACTGTCACCATTGTGATTATCACCATGTGTACTGTCACCATGGGCACTATCACAATGAGAACTGTCAGCGTGGGCACTGTCACTGTTGGCAAGGGCACCGTGGGCACTTCCACCATGGGCAATGTCGCCATGGGCACTATCACTGTGAGCACTGTCAACATGAGCACGTCACCATGGGCACTGTCAACATGGGTACTATCTCGAAGGGCAATGTCACCATGAGCATTGTCAGGAAGGGCAATTTCACCATGAGCACTGTCACCAAAGGCACTATCACCATGAGCAATGTCACTGTGGGCCGTGTCACCAGGGGCACTATCACCATGGTTAATGTTCTCATTGGCACTTTCCCCGTGAGCACTGTCACCCTGGGCACTGTCATCATGGGCACGGTCACCGTGAGCACTATCTCCATGAGCACAGCCACTGTGAACACCATCACCATAATCACTGGCCTCATCGGTACTGTCACCATGAGCACTGCCACAATGAGCACTGTCAGCATGGGCACTTCCCCCATGAGCACTGTCACTATGAGAACTGCTAGCATGGGTATTTTCACCATGAGTACTGTCACCCTCTGTATTGTCACCATTTGCACTGTCACCATCAGGACTATTACCGTGAGTGCTATCACCGTGAGATCTCTCACCATGGTCACTGTCACCATGGCACCTTGCACAATGCGTGCTGTCAACATGAGTGCTGTCACCATTGGCACTATCACCGTGAGCATTCTCACTGTGGTCAGAGTCAACATGGGCTCTGTCACCATGAGCACTGTCACCATAGGCAATGTCACCGTGGTCAGTGTCACCATGAGCAATGTCTCCATGGGCACTCCTACAGTGGGCACTGTCACTGTGCGAACTGTCACCATGGTTACTGCCACTATGAGCAGTGTCTCTGTGAGTACTGTCAGCATGGGTTTTTACCGTGAGCACTGTCACCATGAGCCCTGTCACCATTTTTCAGTGCCACCATGTGCACTACCACCATGTGCACTCTCACCATGGGCACTATCACCGATAACACTGTCACCATAAGTACTGTCTTCATGGGCACTGTCACCAAGGGCACGGCCAACATGTGACCTGTAACCATTGTCAGTGTCACTGTGAGAAGTGTCACCATGGGAATTAACAACATAGGCACCCTCATCATGAGCACTGTCACCATGAGCACTGACACCACGAGCACTGTCACCCAGGGCAGTGCCACCATGAGCACTGTCACCATAACTGTTGCTATGAGAATTGTAACCATGGGCAATTTCTCAATGAGTAATGTCACCATGTGTATTTTCACCTTGGGCACTCTCAAAGTAAACAGTATTACCATGAGCACTTTCACTGTGAACACTGTCACCACGGGCACTGGCACAATGTGGTGTGTCACCATGAGCCATGTCACCATGGGAAATGTCACCGTGAGAAGTGTCACCATAGGCAATGTCACCATGGGCAATGTCACCATGGGAACTGCCATTTTGAGCACTGTCACCATGGGTACTGCAACCATGAGTACTGTCACCATGAGTAATTTAACCATTGGCAGTATGACCATGTGCACTGTCACCATGGGCACTATCACCATGACAACTCTCAGCGTGAGCACTGTCACTGTTGGAAATGGCATTGTGTGCAATTCCACCATGGGCAATGTCACCATGGACATTATCGCTGTGAGCACTGTCAATATGAGCACGTCAACATGAGCCCTGTCACCATGGGCAATGTCACTGTGAGAAGTGTCACTATAGGCAATGTCACCGTGGGCACTGTCACCATGGTCACTGCCACCACTGTTACTGTCATTTTGAGCACTGTCACCATGGGTACTGCAACCATGAGCGCTGTCACCATGAGCACTGTCACCATTGCAAGTATCACCATGTGCACTGTCACCATGGGCACTATCACAATGAGAACTGTCAGCATGGGCACTGTCACTCTTGGCAATGTCACCATGGGCACTATCACTTTGAGCACTGTCAACATGAGCACGTCACCATGGGCACTGTCAACATGGGTACTATCTCGAAGGTCAATGTCACCATGAGAATTGTCAGGATGGGCAACTTCACCGTGAGCACTGTCACCAATGGCACTATCACCATGAGCAATGTCACTGTGGGCCGTGTCACCAGGGGCACTATCACCATGGTTAATGTTCTCATTGGCACTTTCCCCGTGAGCACTGTCACCCTGGGCACTGTCATCATGGGCACGGTCACCGTGAGCACTATCTCCATGAGCACAGCCACTGTGAACACCATCACCATAATCACTGGCCTCATCGGTATTGTCACCATGAGCACTGCCACAATGAGCACTGTCAGCATGGGCACTTCCCCCATGAGCACTGTCACTATGAGAACTGCTAGCATGGGTATTTTCACCATGAGTACTGTCACCCTCTGTATTGTCACCATTTGCACTGTCACCATCAGGACTATTACCGTGAGTGCTATCACCGTGAGATCTCTCACCATGGTCACTGTCACCATGGCACCTTGCACAATGCGTGCTGTCAACATGAGTGCTGTCACCATTGGCACTATCACCGTGAGCATTCTCACTGTGGTCAGAGTCAACATGGGCTCTGTCACCATGAGCACTGTCACCATAGGCAATGTCACCGTGGTCAGTGACACCATGAGCAATGTCTCCATGGGCACTCCTACAGTGGGCACTGTCACTGTGCGAACTGTCACCATGGTTACTGCCACTATGAGCAGTGTCTCTGTGAGTACTGTCAGCATGGGTTTTTACCGTGAGCACTGTCACCATGAGCCCTGTCACCATTTTTCAGTGCCACCATGTGCACTACCACCATGTGCACTCTCACCATGGGCACTATCACCGATAACACTGTCACCATAAGTACTGTCTGCATGGGCACTGTCACCAAGGGCACGGCCAACATGTGACCTGTAACCACTGTCAGTGTCACTGTGAGAAGTTTCACCATGGGAATTAACAACATAGGCACTCTCATCATGAGCACTGTCACCATGAGCACTGACACCACGAGCACTGTCACCCAGGGCAGTGCCACCGTGAGCACTGTCACCATAACTGTTGCTATGAGAATTGTAACCATGGGCAATTTCTCAATGAGTAATGTCACCATGTGTATTTTCACCTTGGGCACTCTCAAAGTAAACAGTATTACCATGAGCACTTTCACTGTGAACACTGTCACCATGGGCACTGGCACAATGTGGTGTGTCACCATGAGCCATGTCACCATGGGGAATGTCACCGTGAGAAGTGTCACCATAGGCAATGTCACCATGGGCAATGTCAGCATGGGAACTGCCATTTTGAGCACTGTCACCATGGGTACTGCAACCATGAGTACTGTCACCATGAGTAATTTAACCATTGGCAGTATGACCATGTGCACTGTCACCATGGGCACTATCACCATGACAACTCTCAGCGTGAGCACTGTCACTGTTGGAAATGGCATTGTGTGCAATTCCACCATGGGCAATGTCACCATGGACATTATCGCTGTGAGCACTGTCAATATGAGCACGTCAACATGAGCCCTGTCACCATGGGCAATGTCACTGTGAGAAGTGTCACTATAGGCAATGCCACCGTGGGCACTGTCACCATGGTCACTGCCACCACTGTCACTGTCATTTTGAGCACTGTCACCATGGGTACTGCAACCATGAGCGCTGTCACCATGAGCACTGTCACCATTGCAAGTATCACCATGTGCACTGTCACCATGGGCACTATCACAATGAGAACTGTCAGCATGGGCACTGTCACTCTTGGCAATGTCACCATGGGCACTATCACTTTGAGCACTGTCAACATGAGCACGTCACCATGGGCACTGTCAACATGGGTACTATCTCGAAGGTCAATGTCACCATGAGCATTGTCAGGATGGGCAACTTCACCGTGAGCACTGTCACCAATGGCACTATCACCATGAGCAATGTCACTGTGGGCCGTGTCACCAGGGGCACTATCACCATGGTTAATGTTATCATTGGCACTTTCCCCGTGAGCACTGTCACCCTGGGCACTGTCATCATGGGCACGGTCACCGTGAGCACTATCTCCATGAGCACAGCCACTGTGAACACCATCACCATAATCACTGGCCTCATCGGTACTGTCACCATGAGCACTGCCACAATGAGCACTGTCAGCATGGGCACATCCCCCATGAGCACTGTCACTATGAGAACTGCTACCATGGGTATTTTCACCATGTGTACTGTCACCCTGTGTATTGTCACCATTTGCACTGTCACCATGAGGACTATTACCGTGAGCGCTATCACCGTGAGATCTCTCACCATGGTCACTGTCACCATGGCACCTTGCACAATGGGGGCTGTCAACATGAGTGCTGGCACCATTGGCACTATCACTGTGAGCATTCTCACTGTGGTCAGTGTCACCATGGCCACTGTCACCATGAGCACTGTCACCATAGGCAATGTCACCATGGTCAGTGTCACCATGAGCACTGTCAACATGGGCACTCATACAGTGGGCACTGTCACTGTGAGCACTGTCACCTTGGGTACTGCCACCATGAGCGCTGTCACCATGAGCACTGTCACCATTGCGAGTATCACAATGTGCACTGTCACCATGGGCACTGGCACAATGTCGTGTGTCACCTTGAGCAATGTCACCATGGGAAATGTCACCGTGAGATGTGTCACCATAGGCAATGTCACCATGGGCAATGTCACCATGGGAAATGCCATTTTGCACACTGTCACCATGGGTACTGCAACCATGAGTACTGTCACCATTGGCAGTATGACCATGTGCACTGTCACTATGGGCACTATCACCATGACAACTCTCAGCATGAGCACTGTCACTGTGGGAACTGGCATTGTGTGCAATTCCACCATGGGCAATGTCATCATGGGCACTATCACTGTGAGCACTGTCAATATAAGCACGTCAACATGAGCCCTGTCACCATTGGCAATGTCACCGTGAGAAGTGTCACTATAGGCGATGTCCCCGTGGGCACTGTCACCATGGTCACTGCCACCACTGTCACTGTCATTTTGAGCACTGTCACCATGGGTATTGCAACCATGAGCACTGTCACCATGAGCACTGTCACCATTGCGATTATCACCATGTGTACTGTCACCATGGGCACTATCACAATGAGAACTGTCAGCGTGGGCACTGTCACTGTTGGCAAGGGCACCGTGGGCACTTCCACCATGGGCAATGTCACCATGGGCACTATCACTGTGAGCACTGTCAACATGAGCACGTCACCATGGGCACTGTCAACATGGGTACTATCTCGAAGGGCAATGTCACCATGAGCATTGTCAGGAAGGGCAATTTCACCATGAGCACTGTCACCAATGGCACTATCACCATGAGCAATGTCACTGTGGGCCGTGTCACCAGGGGCACTATCACCATGGTTAATGTTCTCATTGGCACTTTCCCCGTGAGCACTGTCACCCTGGGCACTGTCATCATGGGCACGGTCACCGTGAGCACTATCTCCATGAGCACAGCCACTGTGAACACCATCACCATAATCACTGGCCTCATCGGTACTGTCACCATGAGCACTGCCACAATGAGCACTGTCAGCATGGGCACTTCCCCCATGAGCACTGTCACTATGAGAACTGCTAGCATGGGTATTTTCACCATGAGTACTGTCACCCTCTGTATTGTCACCATTTGCACTGTCACCATCAGGACTATTACCGTGATTGCTATCACCGTGAGATCTCTCACCATGGTCACTGTCACCATGGCACCTTGCACAATGCGTGCTGTCAACATGAGTGCTGTCACCATTGGCACTATCACCGTGAGCATTCTCACTGTGGTCAGAGTCAACATGGGCTCTGTCACCATGAGCACTGTCACCATAGGCAATGTCACCGTGGTCAGTGTCACCATGAGCAATGTCTCCATGGGCACTCCTACAGTGGGCACTGTCACTGTGCGAACTGTCACCATGGTTACTGCCACTATGAGCAGTGTCTCTGTGAGTACTGTCAGCATGGGTTTTTACCTTGAGAATTGTCACCATGAGCCCTGTAACCATTCTTCAGTGCCACCATGTGCACTACCACCATGTGCACTCTCACCATGGGCACTATCACCGATAACACTGTCACCATAAGTACTGTCTGCATGGGCACTGTCACCAAGGGCACGGCCAACATGTGACCTGTAACCACTGTCAGTGTCACTGTGAGAAGTGTCACCATGGGAATTAACAACATAGGCACTCTCATCATGAGCACTGTCACCATGAGCACTGACACCACGAGCACTGTCACCCAGGGCAGTGCCACCATGAGCACTGTCACCATAACTGTTGCTATGAGAATTGTAACCATGGGCAATTTCTCAATGAGTAATGTCACCATGTGTATTTTCACCTTGGGCACTCTCAAAGTAAACAGTATTACCATGAGCACTTTCACTGTGAACACTGTCACCATGGGCACTGGCACAATGTGGTGTGTCACCATGAGCCATGTCACCATGGGAAATGTCACCGTGAGAAGTGTCACCATAGGCAATGTCACCATGGGCAATGTCACCATGGGAACTGCCATTTTGAGCACTGTCACCATGGGTACTACAACCATGAGTACTGTCACCATGAGTAATTTAACCATTGGCAGTATGACCATGTGCACTGTCACCATGGGCACTATCACCATGACAACTCTCAGCGTGAGCACTGTCACTGTTGGAAATGGCATTGTGTGCAATTCCACCATGGGCAATGTCACCATGGACATTATCGCTGTGAGCACTGTCAATATGAGCACGTCAACATGAGCCCTGTCACCATGGGCAATGTCACTGTGAGAAGTGTCACTATAGGCAATGTCACCGTGGGCACTGTCACCATGGTCACTGCCACCACTGTCACTGTCATTTTGAGCACTGTCACCATGGGTACTGCAACCATGAGCGCTGTCACCATGAGCACTGTCACCATTGCAAGTATCACCATGTGCACTGTCACCATGGGCACTATCACAATGAGAACTGTCAGCATGGGCACTGTCACTCTTGGCAATGTCACCATGGGCACTATCACTTTGAGCACTGTCAACATGAGCACGTCACCATGGGCACTGTCAACATGGGTACTATCTCGAAGGTCAATGTCACCATGAGCATTGTCAGGATGGGCAACTTCACCGTGAGCACTGTCACCAATGGCACTATCACCATGAGCAATGTCACTGTGGGCCGTGTCACCAGGGGCACTATCACCATGGTTAATGTTCTCATTGGCACTTTCCCCGTGAGCACTGTCACCCTGGGCACTGTCATCATGGGCACGGTCACCGTGAGCACTATCTCCATGAGCACAGCCACTGTGAACACCATCACCATAATCACTGGCCTCATCGGTACTGTCACCATGAGCACTGCCACAATGAGCACTGTCAGCATGGGCACATCCCCCATGAGCACTGTCACTATGAGAACTGCTACCATGGGTATTTTCACCATGTGTACTGTCACCCTGTGTATTGTCACCATTTGCACTGTCACCATGAGGACTATTACCGTGAGCGCTATCACCGTGAGATCTCTCACCATGGTCACTGTCACCATGGCACCTTGCACAATGGGGGCTGTCAACATGAGTGCTGGCACCATTGGCACTATCACTGTGAGCATTCTCACTGTGGTCAGTGTCACCATGGGCACTGTCACCATGAGCACTGTCACCATAGGCAATGTCACCATGGTCAGTGTCACCATGAGCACTGTCAACATGGGCACTCATACAGTGGGCACTGTCACTGTGAGCACTGTCACCTTGGGTACTGCCACCATGAGCGCTGTCACCATGAGCACTGTCACCATTGCGAGTATCACAATGTGCACTGTCACCATGGGCACTGGCACAATGTCGTGTGTCACCTTGAGCAATGTCACCATGGGAAATGTCACCGTGAGATGTGTCACCATAGGCAATGTCACCATGGGCAATGTCACCATGGGAAATGCCATTTTGCACACTGTCACCATGGGTACTGCAACCATGAGTACTGTCACCATTGGCAGTATGACCATGTGCACTGTCACCATGGGCACTATCACCATGACAACTCTCAGCGTGAGCACTGTCACTGTGGGAACTGGCATTGTGTGCAATTCCACCATGGGCAATGTCACCATGGGCACTATCACTGTGAGCACTGTCAATATAAGCACGTCAACATGAGCCCTGTCACCATTGGCAATGTCACCGTGAGAAGTGTCACTATAGGCGATGTCACCGTGGGCACTGTCACCATGGTCACTGGCACCACTGTCACTGTCATTTTGAGCACTGTCACCATGGGTATTGCAACCATGAGCACTGTCACCATGAGCACTGTCACCATTGTGATTATCACCATGTGTACTGTCACCATGGGCACTATCACAATGAGAACTGTCAGCGTGGGCACTGTCACTGTTGGCAAGGGCACCGTGGGCACTTCCACCATGGGCAATGTCGCCATGGGCACTATCACTGTGAGCACTGTCAACATGAGCACGTCACCATGGGCACTGTCAACATGGGTACTATCTCGAAGGGCAATGTCACCATGAGCATTGTCAGGAAGGGCAATTTCACCATGAGCACTGTCACCAAAGGCACTATCACCATGAGCAATGTCACTGTGGGCCGTGTCACCAGGGGCACTATCACCATGGTTAATGTTCTCATTGGCACTTTCCCCGTGAGCACTGTCACCCTGGGCACTGTCATCATGGGCACGGTCACCGTGAGCACTATCTCCATGAGCACAGCCACTGTGAACACCATCACCATAATCACTGGCCTCATCGGTACTGTCACCATGAGCACTGCCACAATGAGCACTGTCAGCATGGGCACTTCCCCCATGAGCACTGTCACTATGAGAACTGCTAGCATGGGTATTTTCACCATGAGTACTGTCACCCTCTGTATTGTCACCATTTGCACTGTCACCATCAGGACTATTACCGTGAGTGCTATCACCGTGAGATCTCTCACCATGGTCACTGTCACCATGGCACCTTGCACAATGCGTGCTGTCAACATGAGTGCTGTCACCATTGGCACTATCACCGTGAGCATTCTCACTGTGGTCAGAGTCAACATGGGCTCTGTCACCATGAGCACTGTCACCATAGGCAATGTCACCGTGGTCAGTGTCACCATGAGCAATGTCTCCATGGGCACTCCTACAGTGGGCACTGTCACTGTGCGAACTGTCACCATGGTTACTGCCACTATGAGCAGTGTCTCTGTGAGTACTGTCAGCATGGGTTTTTACCGTGAGCACTGTCACCATGAGCCCTGTCACCATTTTTCAGTGCCACCATGTGCACTACCACCATGTGCACTCTCACCATGGGCACTATCACCGATAACACTGTCACCATAAGTACTGTCTTCATGGGCACTGTCACCAAGGGCACGGCCAACATGTGACCTGTAACCATTGTCAGTGTCACTGTGAGAAGTGTCACCATGGGAATTAACAACATAGGCACCCTCATCATGAGCACTGTCACCATGAGCACTGACACCACGAGCACTGTCACCCAGGGCAGTGCCACCATGAGCACTGTCACCATAACTGTTGCTATGAGAATTGTAACCATGGGCAATTTCTCAATGAGTAATGTCACCATGTGTATTTTCACCTTGGGCACTCTCAAAGTAAACAGTATTACCATGAGCACTTTCACTGTGAACACTGTCACCACGGGCACTGGCACAATGTGGTGTGTCACCATGAGCCATGTCACCATGGGAAATGTCACCGTGAGAAGTGTCACCATAGGCAATGTCACCATGGGCAATGTCACCATGGGAACTGCCATTTTGAGCACTGTCACCATGGGTACTGCAACCATGAGTACTGTCACCATGAGTAATTTAACCATTGGCAGTATGACCATGTGCACTGTCACCATGGGCACTATCACCATGACAACTCTCAGCGTGAGCACTGTCACTGTTGGAAATGGCATTGTGTGCAATTCCACCATGGGCAATGTCACCATGGACATTATCGCTGTGAGCACTGTCAATATGAGCACGTCAACATGAGCCCTGTCACCATGGGCAATGTCACTGTGAGAAGTGTCACTATAGGCAATGTCACCGTGGGCACTGTCACCATGGTCACTGCCACCACTGTTACTGTCATTTTGAGCACTGTCACCATGGGTACTGCAACCATGAGCGCTGTCACCATGAGCACTGTCACCATTGCAAGTATCACCATGTGCACTGTCACCATGGGCACTATCACAATGAGAACTGTCAGCATGGGCACTGTCACTCTTGGCAATGTCACCATGGGCACTATCACTTTGAGCACTGTCAACATGAGCACGTCACCATGGGCACTGTCAACATGGGTACTATCTCGAAGGTCAATGTCACCATGAGAATTGTCAGGATGGGCAACTTCACCGTGAGCACTGTCACCAATGGCACTATCACCATGAGCAATGTCACTGTGGGCCGTGTCACCAGGGGCACTATCACCATGGTTAATGTTCTCATTGGCACTTTCCCCGTGAGCACTGTCACCCTGGGCACTGTCATCATGGGCACGGTCACCGTGAGCACTATCTCCATGAGCACAGCCACTGTGAACACCATCACCATAATCACTGGCCTCATCGGTATTGTCACCATGAGCACTGCCACAATGAGCACTGTCAGCATGGGCACTTCCCCCATGAGCACTGTCACTATGAGAACTGCTAGCATGGGTATTTTCACCATGAGTACTGTCACCCTCTGTATTGTCACCATTTGCACTGTCACCATCAGGACTATTACCGTGAGTGCTATCACCGTGAGATCTCTCACCATGGTCACTGTCACCATGGCACCTTGCACAATGCGTGCTGTCAACATGAGTGCTGTCACCATTGGCACTATCACCGTGAGCATTCTCACTGTGGTCAGAGTCAACATGGGCTCTGTCACCATGAGCACTGTCACCATAGGCAATGTCACCGTGGTCAGTGACACCATGAGCAATGTCTCCATGGGCACTCCTACAGTGGGCACTGTCACTGTGCGAACTGTCACCATGGTTACTGCCACTATGAGCAGTGTCTCTGTGAGTACTGTCAGCATGGGTTTTTACCGTGAGCACTGTCACCATGAGCCCTGTCACCATTTTTCAGTGCCACCATGTGCACTACCACCATGTGCACTCTCACCATGGGCACTATCACCGATAACACTGTCACCATAAGTACTGTCTGCATGGGCACTGTCACCAAGGGCACGGCCAACATGTGACCTGTAACCACTGTCAGTGTCACTGTGAGAAGTGTCACCATGGGAATTAACAACATAGGCACTCTCATCATGAGCACTGTCACCATGAGCACTGACACCACGAGCACTGTCACCCAGGGCAGTGCCACCGTGAGCACTGTCACCATAACTGTTGCTATGAGAATTGTAACCATGGGCAATTTCTCAATGAGTAATGTCACCATGTGTATTTTCACCTTGGGCACTCTCAAAGTAAACAGTATTACCATGAGCACTTTCACTGTGAACACTGTCACCATGGGCACTGGCACAATGTGGTGTGTCACCATGAGCCATGTCACCATGGGGAATGTCACCGTGAGAAGTGTCACCATAGGCAATGTCACCATGGGCAATGTCACCATGGGAACTGCCATTTTGAGCACTGTCACCATGGGTACTGCAACCATGAGTACTGTCACCATGAGTAATTTAACCATTGGCAGTATGACCATGTGCACTGTCACCATGGGCACTATCACCATGACAACTCTCAGCGTGAGCACTGTCACTGTTGGAAATGGCATTGTGTGCAATTCCACCATGGGCAATGTCACCATGGACATTATCGCTGTGAGCACTGTCAATATGAGCACGTCAACATGAGCCCTGTCACCATGGGCAATGTCACTGTGAGAAGTGTCACTATAGGCAATGCCACCGTGGGCACTGTCACCATGGTCACTGCCACCACTGTCACTGTCATTTTGAGCACTGTCACCATGGGTACTGCAACCATGAGCGCTGTCACCATGAGCACTGTCACCATTGCAAGTATCACCATGTGCACTGTCACCATGGGCACTATCACAATGAGAACTGTCAGCATGGGCACTGTCACTCTTGGCAATGTCACCATGGGCACTATCACTTTGAGCACTGTCAACATGAGCACGTCACCATGGGCACTGTCAACATGGGTACTATCTCGAAGGTCAATGTCACCATGAGCATTGTCAGGATGGGCAACTTCACCGTGAGCACTGTCACCAATGGCACTATCACCATGAGCAATGTCACTGTGGGCCGTGTCACCAGGGGCACTATCACCATGGTTAATGTTCTCATTGGCACTTTCCCCGTGAGCACTGTCACCCTGGGCACTGTCATCATGGGCACGGTCACCGTGAGCACTATCTCCATGAGCACAGCCACTGTGAACACCATCACCATAATCACTGGCCTCATCGGTACTGTCACCATGAGCACTGCCACAATGAGCACTGTCAGCATGGGCACATCCCCCATGAGCACTGTCACTATGAGAACTGCTACCATGGGTATTTTCACCATGTGTACTGTCACCCTGTGTATTGTCACCATTTGCACTGTCACCATGAGGACTATTACCGTGAGCGCTATCACCGTGAGATCTCTCACCATGGTCACTGTCACCATGGCACCTTGCACAATGGGGGCTGTCAACATGAGTGCTGGCACCATTGGCACTATCACTGTGAGCATTCTCACTGTGGTCAGTGTCACCATGGCCACTGTCACCATGAGCACTGTCACCATAGGCAATGTCACCATGGTCAGTGTCACCATGAGCACTGTCAACATGGGCACTCATACAGTGGGCACTGTCACTGTGAGCACTGTCACCTTGGGTACTGCCACCATGAGCGCTGTCACCATGAGCACTGTCACCATTGCGAGTATCACAATGTGCACTGTCACCATGGGCACTGGCACAATGTCGTGTGTCACCTTGAGCAATGTCACCATGGGAAATGTCACCGTGAGATGTGTCACCATAGGCAATGTCACCATGGGCAATGTCACCATGGGAAATGCCATTTTGCACACTGTCACCATGGGTACTGCAACCATGAGTACTGTCACCATTGGCAGTATGACCATGTGCACTGTCACTATGGGCACTATCACCATGACAACTCTCAGCATGAGCACTGTCACTGTGGGAACTGGCATTGTGTGCAATTCCACCATGGGCAATGTCATCATGGGCACTATCACTGTGAGCACTGTCAATATAAGCACGTCAACATGAGCCCTGTCACCATTGGCAATGTCACCGTGAGAAGTGTCACTATAGGCGATGTCCCCGTGGGCACTGTCACCATGGTCACTGCCACCACTGTCACTGTCATTTTGAGCACTGTCACCATGGGTATTGCAACCATGAGCACTGTCACCATGAGCACTGTCACCATTGCGATTATCACCATGTGTACTGTCACCATGGGCACTATCACAATGAGAACTGTCAGCGTGGGCACTGTCACTGTTGGCAAGGGCACCGTGGGCACTTCCACCATGGGCAATGTCACCATGGGCACTATCACTGTGAGCACTGTCAACATGAGCACGTCACCATGGGCACTGTCAACATGGGTACTATCTCGAAGGGCAATGTCACCATGAGCATTGTCAGGAAGGGCAATTTCACCATGAGCACTGTCACCAATGGCACTATCACCATGAGCAATGTCACTGTGGGCCGTGTCACCAGGGGCACTATCACCATGGTTAATGTTCTCATTGGCACTTTCCCCGTGAGCACTGTCACCCTGGGCACTGTCATCATGGGCACGGTCACCGTGAGCACTATCTCCATGAGCACAGCCACTGTGAACACCATCACCATAATCACTGGCCTCATCGGTACTGTCACCATGAGCACTGCCACAATGAGCACTGTCAGCATGGGCACTTCCCCCATGAGCACTGTCACTATGAGAACTGCTAGCATGGGTATTTTCACCATGAGTACTGTCACCCTCTGTATTGTCACCATTTGCACTGTCACCATCAGGACTATTACCGTGATTGCTATCACCGTGAGATCTCTCACCATGGTCACTGTCACCATGGCACCTTGCACAATGCGTGCTGTCAACATGAGTGCTGTCACCATTGGCACTATCACCGTGAGCATTCTCACTGTGGTCAGAGTCAACATGGGCTCTGTCACCATGAGCACTGTCACCATAGGCAATGTCACCGTGGTCAGTGTCACCATGAGCAATGTCTCCATGGGCACTCCTACAGTGGGCACTGTCACTGTGCGAACTGTCACCATGGTTACTGCCACTATGAGCAGTGTCTCTGTGAGTACTGTCAGCATGGGTTTTTACCTTGAGAATTGTCACCATGAGCCCTGTAACCATTCTTCAGTGCCACCATGTGCACTACCACCATGTGCACTCTCACCATGGGCACTATCACCGATAACACTGTCACCATAAGTACTGTCTGCATGGGCACTGTCACCAAGGGCACGGCCAACATGTGACCTGTAACCACTGTCAGTGTCACTGTGAGAAGTGTCACCATGGGAATTAACAACATAGGCACTCTCATCATGAGCACTGTCACCATGAGCACTGACACCACGAGCACTGTCACCCAGGGCAGTGCCACCATGAGCACTGTCACCATAACTGTTGCTATGAGAATTGTAACCATGGGCAATTTCTCAATGAGTAATGTCACCATGTGTATTTTCACCTTGGGCACTCTCAAAGTAAACAGTATTACCATGAGCACTTTCACTGTGAACACTGTCACCATGGGCACTGGCACAATGTGGTGTGTCACCATGAGCCATGTCACCATGGGAAATGTCACCGTGAGAAGTGTCACCATAGGCAATGTCACCATGGGCAATGTCACCATGGGAACTGCCATTTTGAGCACTGTCACCATGGGTACTACAACCATGAGTACTGTCACCATGAGTAATTTAACCATTGGCAGTATGACCATGTGCACTGTCACCATGGGCACTATCACCATGACAACTCTCAGCGTGAGCACTGTCACTGTTGGAAATGGCATTGTGTGCAATTCCACCATGGGCAATGTCACCATGGACATTATCGCTGTGAGCACTGTCAATATGAGCACGTCAACATGAGCCCTGTCACCATGGGCAATGTCACTGTGAGAAGTGTCACTATAGGCAATGTCACCGTGGGCACTGTCACCATGGTCACTGCCACCACTGTCACTGTCATTTTGAGCACTGTCACCATGGGTACTGCAACCATGAGCGCTGTCACCATGAGCACTGTCACCATTGCAAGTATCACCATGTGCACTGTCACCATGGGCACTATCACAATGAGAACTGTCAGCATGGGCACTGTCACTCTTGGCAATGTCACCATGGGCACTATCACTTTGAGCACTGTCAACATGAGCACGTCACCATGGGCACTGTCAACATGGGTACTATCTCGAAGGTCAATGTCACCATGAGCATTGTCAGGATGGGCAACTTCACCGTGAGCACTGTCACCAATGGCACTATCACCATGAGCAATGTCACTGTGGGCCGTGTCACCAGGGGCACTATCACCATGGTTAATGTTATCATTGGCACATTCCCCGTGAGCACTGTCACCCTGGGCACTGTCATCATGGGCACGGTCACCGTGAGCACTATCTCCATGATCACAGCCACTGTGAACACCATCACCATAATCACTGGCCTCATCGGTACTGTCACCATGAGCACTGCAACAATGAGCACTGTCAGCATGGGCACTTCCCCCATGAGCACTGTCACTATGAGAACTGCTAGCATGGGTATTTTCACCATGAGTACTGTCACCCTCTGTATTGTCACCATTTGCACTGTCACCATGAGGACTATTACCGTGAGCGCTATCACCGTGAGATCTCTCACCATGGTCACTGTCACCATGGCACCTTGCACAATGGGGGCTGTCAACATGAGTGCTGGCACCATTGGCACTATCACTGTGAGCATTCTCACTGTGGTCAGTGTTACCATGGGCACTGTCACCATGAGCACTGTCACCATAGGCAATGTCACCATGGTCTGTGGCACCATGAGCACTGTCAACATGGGCACTCATACAGTGGGCACTGTCACTGTGAGCACTGTCACCTTGGGTACTGCCACCATGAGCGCTGTCACCATGAGCACTGTCACCATTGCGAGTATCACAATGTGCACTGTCACCATGGGCACTGGCACAATGTCGTGTGTCACCTTGAGCAATGTCACCATGGGAAATCTCACCGTGAGATGTGTCACCATAGGCAATGTCACCATGGGCAATGTCACCATGGGAAATGCCATTTTGCACACTGTCACCATGGGTACTGCAACCATGAGTACTGTCACCATTGGCAGTATGACCATGTGCACTGTCACCATGGGCACTATCACCATGACAACTCTCAGCGTGAGCACTGTCACTGTTGGAAATGGCATTGTGTGCAATTCCACCGTGGGCAATGTCACCATGGGCACTATCACTGTGAGCACTGTCAATATAAGCACGTCAACATGAGCCCTGTCACCATTGGCAATGTCACCGTGAGAAGTGTCACTATAGGCGATGTCCCCGTGGGCACTGTCACCATGGTCACTGCCACCACTGTCACTGTCATTTTGAGCACTGTCACCATGGGTATTGCAACCATGAGCACTGTCACCATGAGCACTGTCACCATTGCGATTATCACCATGTGTACTGTCACCATGGGCACTATCACAATGAGAACTGTCAGCGTGGGCACTGTCACTGTTGGCAAGGGCACCGTGGGCACTTCCACCATGGGCAATGTCACCATGGGCACTATCACTGTGAGCACTGTCAACATGAGCACGTCACCATGGGCACTGTCAACATGGGTACTATCTCGAAGGGCAATGTCACCATGAGCATTGTCAGGAAGGGCAATTTCACCATGAGCACTGTCACCAAAGGCACTATCACCATGAGCAATGTCACTGTGGGCAGTGTCAGCAGGGGAACTATCACCATGGTTAATGTTCTCATTGGCACTTTCCCCGTGACCACTGTCACCCTGGGCACTGTCATCATGGGCACGGTCACCGTGAGCAGTGTCTCCATGAGCACAGCCACTGTGAACACCATCACCATAATCACTGGCCTCATCGGTACTGTCACCATGAGCACTGCCACAATGAGCACTGTCAGCATGGGCACTTCCCCCATGAGCACTGTCACTATGAGAACTGCTAGCATGGGTATTTTCACCATGAGTACTGTCACCCTCTGTATTGTCACCATTTGCACTGTCACCATCAGGACTATTACCGTGAGTGCTGTCACCGTGAGATCTCTCACCATGGTCACTGTCACCATGGCACCTTGCACAATGGGGGCTGTCAACATGAGTGCTGTCACCATTGGCACTATCACCGTGAGCATTCTCACTGTGGTCAGAGTCAACATGGGCTCTGTCACCATGAGCACTGTCACCATAGGCAATGTCACCGTGGTCAGTGTCACCATGAGCAATGTCTCCATGGGCACTCCTACAGTGGGCACTGTCACTGTGCGAACTGTCACCATGGTTACTGCCACTATGAGCAGTGTCTCTGTGAGTACTGTCAGCATGGGTTTTTACCGTGAGCACTGTCACCATGAGCCCTGTCACCATTCTTCAGTGCCACCATGTGCACTACCACCATGTGCACTCTCACCATGGGCACTATCACCGATAACACTGTCACCATAAGTACTGTCTTCATGGGCACTGTCACCAAGGGCACGGCCAACATGTGACCTGTAACCATTGTCAGTGTCACTGTGAGAAGTGTCACCATGGGAATTAACAACATAGGCACTCTCATCATGAGCACTGTCACCATGAGCACTGACACCACGAGCACTGTCACCCAGGGCAGTGCCACCATGAGCACTGTCACCATAACTGTTGCTATGAGAATTGTAACCATGGGCAATTTCTCAATGAGTAATGTCACCATGTGTATTTTCACCTTGGGCACTCTCAAAGTAAACAGTATTACCATGAGCACTTTCACTGTGAACACTGTCACCATGGGCACTGGCACAATGTGGTGTGTCACCATGAGCCATGTCACCATGGGAAATGTCACCGTGAGAAGTGTCACCATAGGCAATGTCACCATGGGCAATGTCACCATGGGAACTGCCATTTTGAGCACTGTCACCATGGGTACTGCAACCATGAGTACTGTCACCATGAGTAATTTAACCATTGGCAGTATGACCATGTGCACTGTCACCATGGGCACTATCACCATGACAACTCTCAGCGTGAGCACTGTCACTGTTGGAAATGGCATTGTGTGCAATTCCACCATGGGCAATGTCACCATGGACATTATCGCTGTGAGCACTGTCAATATGAGCACGTCAACATGAGCCCTGTCACCATGGGCAATGTCACTGTGAGAAGTGTCACTATAGGCAATGTCACCGTGGGCACTGTCACCATGGTCACTGCCACCACTGTCACTGTCATTTTGAGCACTGTCACCATGGGTACTGCAACCATGAGCGCTGTCACCATGAGCACTGTCACCATTGCAAGTATCACCATGTGCACTGTCACCATGGGCACTATCACAATGAGAACTGTCAGCATGGGCACTGTCACTCTTGGCAATGTCACCATGGGCACTATCACTTTGAGCACTGTCAACATGAGCACGTCACCATGGGCACTGTCAACATGGGTACTATCTCGAAGGTCAATGTCACCATGAGCATTGTCAGGATGGGCAACTTCACCGTGAGCACTGTCACCAATGGCACTATCACCATGAGCAATGTCACTGTGGGCCGTGTCACCAGGGGCACTATCACCATGGTTAATGTTATCATTGGCACTTTCCCCGTGAGCACTGTCACCCTGGGCACTGTCATCATGGGCACGGTCACCGTGAGCACTATCTCCATGAGCACAGCCACTGTGAACACCATCACCATAATCACTGGCCTCATCGGTACTGTCACCATGAGCACTGCCACAATGAGCACTGTCATCATGGGCACATCCCCATGAGCACTGTCACTATGAGAACTGCTACCATGGGTATTTTCACCATGTGTACTGTCACCCTGTGTATTGTCACCATTTGCACTCTCACCATGAGGACTATTACCGTGAGCACTCTCACCGTGAGATCTCTCACCATGGTCACTGTCACCATGGCACCTTGCACAATGGGGGCTGTCAACATGAGTGCTGGCACCATTGGCACTATCACTGTGAGCATTCTCACTGTGGTCAGTGTCACCATGGCCACTGTCACCATGAGCACTGTCACCATAGGCAATGTCACCATGGTCAGTGGCACCATGAGCACTGTCAACATGGGCACTCATACAGTGGGCACTGTCACTGTGAGCACTGTCACCTTGGGTACTGCCACCATGAGCGCTGTCACCATGAGCACTGTCACCATTGCGAGTATCACAATGTGCACTGTCACCATGGGCACTGGCACAATGTCGTGTGTCACCTTGAGCAATGTCACCATGGGAAATGTCACCGTGAGATGTGTCACCATAGGCAATGTCACCATGGGCAATGTCACCATGGGAAATGCCATTTTGCACACTGTCACCATGGGTACTGCAACCATGAGTACTGTCACCATTGGCAGTATGACCATGTGCACTGTCACTATGGGCACTATCACCATGACAACTCTCAGCATGAGCACTGTCACTGTGGGAACTGGCATTGTGTGCAATTCCACCATGGGCAATGTCATCATGGGCACTATCACTGTGAGCACTGTCAATATAAGCACGTCAACATGAGCCCTGTCACCATTGGCAATGTCACCGTGAGAAGTGTCACTATAGGCGATGTCCCCGTGGGCACTGTCACCATGGTCACTGCCACCACTGTCACTGTCATTTTGAGCACTGTCACCATGGGTATTGCAACCATGAGCACTGTCACCATGAGCACTGTCACCATTGCGATTATCACCATGTGTACTGTCACCATGGGCACTATCACAATGAGAACTGTCAGCGTGGGCACTGTCACTGTTGGCAAGGGCACCGTGGGCACTTCCACCATGGGCAATGTCACCATGGGCACTATCACTGTGAGCACTGTCAACATGAGCACGTCACCATGGGCACTGTCAACATGGGTACTATCTCGAAGGGCAATGTCACCATGAGCATTGTCAGGAAGGGCAATTTCACCATGAGCACTGTCACCAATGGCACTATCACCATGAGCAATGTCACTGTGGGCCGTGTCACCAGGGGCACTATCACCATGGTTAATGTTCTCATTGGCACTTTCCCCGTGAGCACTGTCACCCTGGGCACTGTCATCATGGGCACGGTCACCGTGAGCACTATCTCCATGAGCACAGCCACTGTGAACACCATCACCATAATCACTGGCCTCATCGGTACTGTCACCATGAGCACTGCCACAATGAGCACTGTCAGCATGGGCACTTCCCCCATGAGCACTGTCACTATGAGAACTGCTAGCATGGGTATTTTCACCATGAGTACTGTCACCCTCTGTATTGTCACCATTTGCACTGTCACCATCAGGACTATTACCGTGATTGCTATCACCGTGAGATCTCTCACCATGGTCACTGTCACCATGGCACCTTGCACAATGCGTGCTGTCAACATGAGTGCTGTCACCATTGGCACTATCACCGTGAGCATTCTCACTGTGGTCAGAGTCAACATGGGCTCTGTCACCATGAGCACTGTCACCATAGGCAATGTCACCGTGGTCAGTGTCACCATGAGCAATGTCTCCATGGGCACTCCTACAGTGGGCACTGTCACTGTGCGAACTGTCACCATGGTTACTGCCACTATGAGCAGTGTCTCTGTGAGTACTGTCAGCATGGGTTTTTACCTTGAGAATTGTCACCATGAGCCCTGTAACCATTCTTCAGTGCCACCATGTGCACTACCACCATGTGCACTCTCACCATGGGCACTATCACCGATAACACTGTCACCATAAGTACTGTCTGCATGGGCACTGTCACCAAGGGCACGGCCAACATGTGACCTGTAACCACTGTCAGTGTCACTGTGAGAAGTGTCACCATGGGAATTAACAACATAGGCACTCTCATCATGAGCACTGTCACCATGAGCACTGACACCACGAGCACTGTCACCCAGGGCAGTGCCACCATGAGCACTGTCACCATAACTGTTGCTATGAGAATTGTAACCATGGGCAATTTCTCAATGAGTAATGTCACCATGTGTATTTTCACCTTGGGCACTCTCAAAGTAAACAGTATTACCATGAGCACTTTCACTGTGAACACTGTCACCATGGGCACTGGCACAATGTGGTGTGTCACCATGAGCCATGTCACCATGGGAAATGTCACCGTGAGAAGTGTCACCATAGGCAATGTCACCATGGGCAATGTCACCATGGGAACTGCCATTTTGAGCACTGTCACCATGGGTACTACAACCATGAGTACTGTCACCATGAGTAATTTAACCATTGGCAGTATGACCATGTGCACTGTCACCATGGGCACTATCACCATGACAACTCTCAGCGTGAGCACTGTCACTGTTGGAAATGGCATTGTGTGCAATTCCACCATGGGCAATGTCACCATGGACATTATCGCTGTGAGCACTGTCAATATGAGCACGTCAACATGAGCCCTGTCACCATGGGCAATGTCACTGTGAGAAGTGTCACTATAGGCAATGTCACCGTGGGCACTGTCACCATGGTCACTGCCACCACTGTCACTGTCATTTTGAGCACTGTCACCATGGGTACTGCAACCATGAGCGCTGTCACCATGAGCACTGTCACCATTGCAAGTATCACCATGTGCACTGTCACCATGGGCACTATCACAATGAGAACTGTCAGCATGGGCACTGTCACTCTTGGCAATGTCACCATGGGCACTATCACTTTGAGCACTGTCAACATGAGCACGTCACCATGGGCACTGTCAACATGGGTACTATCTCGAAGGTCAATGTCACCATGAGCATTGTCAGGATGGGCAACTTCACCGTGAGCACTGTCACCAATGGCACTATCACCATGAGCAATGTCACTGTGGGCCGTGTCACCAGGGGCACTATCACCATGGTTAATGTTATCATTGGCACATTCCCCGTGAGCACTGTCACCCTGGGCACTGTCATCATGGGCACGGTCACCGTGAGCACTATCTCCATGATCACAGCCACTGTGAACACCATCACCATAATCACTGGCCTCATCGGTACTGTCACCATGAGCACTGCAACAATGAGCACTGTCAGCATGGGCACTTCCCCCATGAGCACTGTCACTATGAGAACTGCTAGCATGGGTATTTTCACCATGAGTACTGTCACCCTCTGTATTGTCACCATTTGCACTGTCACCATGAGGACTATTACCGTGAGCGCTATCACCGTGAGATCTCTCACCATGGTCACTGTCACCATGGCACCTTGCACAATGGGGGCTGTCAACATGAGTGCTGGCACCATTGGCACTATCACTGTGAGCATTCTCACTGTGGTCAGTGTTACCATGGGCACTGTCACCATGAGCACTGTCACCATAGGCAATGTCACCATGGTCTGTGGCACCATGAGCACTGTCAACATGGGCACTCATACAGTGGGCACTGTCACTGTGAGCACTGTCACCTTGGGTACTGCCACCATGAGCGCTGTCACCATGAGCACTGTCACCATTGCGAGTATCACAATGTGCACTGTCACCATGGGCACTGGCACAATGTCGTGTGTCACCTTGAGCAATGTCACCATGGGAAATCTCACCGTGAGATGTGTCACCATAGGCAATGTCACCATGGGCAATGTCACCATGGGAAATGCCATTTTGCACACTGTCACCATGGGTACTGCAACCATGAGTACTGTCACCATTGGCAGTATGACCATGTGCACTGTCACCATGGGCACTATCACCATGACAACTCTCAGCGTGAGCACTGTCACTGTTGGAAATGGCATTGTGTGCAATTCCACCATGGGCAATGTCACCATGGGCACTATCACTGTGAGCACTGTCAATATAAGCACGTCAACATGAGCCCTGTCACCATTGGCAATGTCACCGTGAGAAGTGTCACTATAGGCGATGTCCCCGTGGGCACTGTCACCATGGTCACTGCCACCACTGTCACTGTCATTTTGAGCACTGTCACCATGGGTATTGCAACCATGAGCACTGTCACCATGAGCACTGTCACCATTGCGATTATCACCATGTGTACTGTCACCATGGGCACTATCACAATGAGAACTGTCAGCGTGGGCACTGTCACTGTTGGCAAGGGCACCGTGGGCACTTCCACCATGGGCAATGTCACCATGGGCACTATCACTGTGAGCACTGTCAACATGAGCACGTCACCATGGGCACTGTCAACATGGGTACTATCTCGAAGGGCAATGTCACCATGAGCATTGTCAGGAAGGGCAATTTCACCATGAGCACTGTCACCAAAGGCACTATCACCATGAGCAATGTCACTGTGGGCAGTGTCAGCAGGGGAACTATCACCATGGTTAATGTTCTCATTGGCACTTTCCCCGTGACCACTGTCACCCTGGGCACTGTCATCATGGGCACGGTCACCGTGAGCAGTGTCTCCATGAGCACAGCCACTGTGAACACCATCACCATAATCACTGGCCTCATCGGTACTGTCACCATGAGCACTGCCACAATGAGCACTGTCAGCATGGGCACTTCCCCCATGAGCACTGTCACTATGAGAACTGCTAGCATGGGTATTTTCACCATGAGTACTGTCACCCTCTGTATTGTCACCATTTGCACTGTCACCATCAGGACTATTACCGTGAGTGCTGTCACCGTGAGATCTCTCACCATGGTCACTGTCACCATGGCACCTTGCACAATGGGGGCTGTCAACATGAGTGCTGTCACCATTGGCACTATCACCGTGAGCATTCTCACTGTGGTCAGAGTCAACATGGGCTCTGTCACCATGAGCACTGTCACCATAGGCAATGTCACCGTGGTCAGTGTCACCATGAGCAATGTCTCCATGGGCACTCCTACAGTGGGCACTGTCACTGTGCGAACTGTCACCATGGTTACTGCCACTATGAGCAGTGTCTCTGTGAGTACTGTCAGCATGGGTTTTTACCGTGAGCACTGTCACCATGAGCCCTGTCACCATTCTTCAGTGCCACCATGTGCACTACCACCATGTGCACTCTCACCATGGGCACTATCACCGATAACACTGTCACCATAAGTACTGTCTTCATGGGCACTGTCACCAAGGGCACGGCCAACATGTGACCTGTAACCATTGTCAGTGTCACTGTGAGAAGTGTCACCATGGGAATTAACAACATAGGCACTCTCATCATGAGCACTGTCACCATGAGCACTGACACCACGAGCACTGTCACCCAGGGCAGTGCCACCATGAGCACTGTCACCATAACTGTTGCTATGAGAATTGTAACCATGGGCAATTTCTCAATGAGTAATGTCACCATGTGTATTTTCACCTTGGGCACTCTCAAAGTAAACAGTATTACCATGAGCACTTTCACTGTGAACACTGTCACCATGGGCACTGGCACAATGTGGTGTGTCACCATGAGCCATGTCACCATGGGAAATGTCACCGTGAGAAGTGTCACCATAGGCAATGTCACCATGGGCAATGTCACCATGGGAACTGCCATTTTGAGCACTGTCACCATGGGTACTGCAACCATGAGTACTGTCACCATGAGTAATTTAACCATTGGCAGTATGACCATGTGCACTGTCACCATGGGCACTATCACCATGACAACTCTCAGCGTGAGCACTGTCACTGTTGGAAATGGCATTGTGTGCAATTCCACCATGGGCAATGTCACCATGGACATTATCGCTGTGAGCACTGTCAATATGAGCACGTCAACATGAGCCCTGTCACCATGGGCAATGTCACTGTGAGAAGTGTCACTATAGGCAATGTCACCGTGGGCACTGTCACCATGGTCACTGCCACCACTGTCACTGTCATTTTGAGCACTGTCACCATGGGTACTGCAACCATGAGCGCTGTCACCATGAGCACTGTCACCATTGCAAGTATCACCATGTGCACTGTCACCATGGGCACTATCACAATGAGAACTGTCAGCATGGGCACTGTCACTCTTGGCAATGTCACCATGGGCACTATCACTTTGAGCACTGTCAACATGAGCACGTCACCATGGGCACTGTCAACATGGGTACTATCTCGAAGGTCAATGTCACCATGAGCATTGTCAGGATGGGCAACTTCACCGTGAGCACTGTCACCAATGGCACTATCACCATGAGCAATGTCACTGTGGGCCGTGTCACCAGGGGCACTATCACCATGGTTAATGTTATCATTGGCACTTTCCCCGTGAGCACTGTCACCCTGGGCACTGTCATCATGGGCACGGTCACCGTGAGCACTATCTCCATGAGCACAGCCACTGTGAACACCATCACCATAATCACTGGCCTCATCGGTACTGTCACCATGAGCACTGCCACAATGAGCACTGTCATCATGGGCACATCCCCATGAGCACTGTCACTATGAGAACTGCTACCATGGGTATTTTCACCATGTGTACTGTCACCCTGTGTATTGTCACCATTTGCACTCTCACCATGAGGACTATTACCGTGAGCACTCTCACCGTGAGATCTCTCACCATGGTCACTGTCACCATGGCACCTTGCACAATGGGGGCTGTCAACATGAGTGCTGGCACCATTGGCACTATCACTGTGAGCATTCTCACTGTGGTCAGTGTCACCATGGCCACTGTCACCATGAGCACTGTCACCATAGGCAATGTCACCATGGTCAGTGGCACCATGAGCACTGTCAACATGGGCACTCATACAGTGGGCACTGTCACTGTGAGCACTGTCACCTTGGGTACTGCCACCATGAGCGCTGTCACCATGAGCACTGTCACCATTGCGAGTATCACAATGTGCACTGTCACCATGGGCACTGGCACAATGTCGTGTGT
Source organism: Mesoplodon mirus (assembly GCF_964341445.2). Classification (NCBI taxonomy): domain Eukaryota; kingdom Metazoa; phylum Chordata; class Mammalia; order Artiodactyla; family Ziphiidae; genus Mesoplodon; species Mesoplodon mirus. The sequence goes on from NW_028295312.1 coordinate 89,444, forward strand.
CACCTTGAGCAATGTCACCATGGGAAATGTCACCGTGAGATGTGTCACCATAGGCAATGTCACCATGGGCAATGTCACCATGGGAAATGCCATTTTGCACACTGTCACCATGGGTACTGCAACCATGAGTACTGTCACCATTGGCAGTATGACCATGTGCACTGTCACCATGGGCACTATCACCATGACAACTCTCAGCGTGAGCACTGTCACTGTGGGAACTGGCATTGTGTGCAATTCCACCATGGGCAATGTCACCATGGGCACAATCACTGTGAGCACTGTCAATATAAGCACGTCAACATGAGCCCTGTCACCACTGGCAATGTCACCGTGAGAAGTGTCACTATAGGCGATGTCACCATGGGCACTGTCACCATGGTCACTGCCACCACTGTCACTGTCATTTTGAGCACTGTCACCATGGGTATTGCAACCATGAGCACTGTCACCATGAGCACTGTCACCATTGCGATTATCACCATGTGTACTGTCACCATGGGCACTATCACAATGAGAACTGTCAGCGTGGGCACTGTCACTGTTGGCAAGGGCACCGTGGGCACTTCCACCATGGGCAATGTCACCATGGGCACTATCACTGTGAGCACTGTCAACATGAGCACGTCACCATGGGCACTGTCAACATGGGTACTATCTCGAAGGGCAATGTCACCATGAGCATTGTCAGGAAGGGCAATTTCACCATGAGCACTGTCACCAAAGGCACTATCACCATGAGCAATGTCACTGTGGGCCGTGTCACCAGGGGCACTATCACCATGGTTAATGTTCTCATTGGCACTTTCCCCGTGAGCACTGTCACCCTGGGCACTGTCATCATGGGCACGGTCACCGTGAGCACTATCTCCATGAGCACAGCCACTGTGAACACCATCACCATAATCACTGGCCTCATCGGTACTGTCACCATGAGCACTGCCACAATGAGCACTGTCAGCATGGGCACTTCCCCCATGAGCACTGTCACTATGAGAACTGCTAGCATGGGTATTTTCACCATGAGTACTGTCACCCTCTGTATTGTCACCATTTGCACTGTCACCATCAGGACTATTACCGTGAGTGCTATCACCGTGAGATCTCTCACCATGGTCACTGTCACCATGGCACCTTGCACAATGGGGGCTGTCAACATCAGTGCTGTCACCATTGGCACTATCACCGTGAGCATTCTCACTGTGGTCAGAGTCAACATGGGCTCTGTCACCATGAGCACTGTCACCATAGGCAATGTCACCGTGGTCAGTGTCACCATGAGCAATGTCTCCATGGGCACTCCTACAGTGGGCACTGTCACTGTGCGAACTGTCACCATGGTTACTGCCACTATGAGCAGTGTCTCTGTGAGTAATGTCAGCATGGGTTTTTACCATGAGCACTGTCACCATGAGCCCTGTCACCATTTTGCAGTGCCACCATGTGCACTACCACCATGTGCACTCTCACCATGGGCACTATCACCGATAACACTGTCACCATAAGTACTGTCTGCATGGGCACTGTCACCAAGGGCACGGCCAACATGTGACCTGTAACCATTGTCAGTGTCACTGTGAGAAGTGTCACCATGGGAATTAACAACATAGGCACTCTCATCATGAGCACTGTCACCATGAGCACTGACACCACGAGCACTGTCACCCAGGGCAGTGCCACCATGAGCACTGTCACCATAACTGTTGCTATGAGAATTGTAACCATGGGCAATTTCTCAATGAGTAATGTCACCATGTGTATTTTCACCTTGGGCACTCTCAAAGTAAACAGTATTACCATGAGCACTTTCACTGTGAACACTGTCACCATGGGCACTGGCACAATGTGGTGTGTCACCATGAGCCATGTCACCATGGGAAATGTCACCGTGAGAAGTGTCACCATAGGCAATGTCACCATGGGCAATGTCACCATGGGAACTGCCATTTTGAGCACTGTCACCATGGGTACTGCAACCATGAGTACTGTCACCATGAGTAATTTAACCATTGGCAGTATGACCATGTGCACTGTCACCATGGGCACTATCACCATGACAACTCTCAGCGTGAGCACTGTCACTGTTGGAAATGGCATTGTGTGCAATTCCACCATGGGCAATGTCACCATGGACATTATCGCTGTGAGCACTGTCAATATGAGCACGTCAACATGAGCCCTGTCACCATGGGCAATGTCACTGTGAGAAGTGTCACTATAGGCAATGTCACCGTGGGCACTGTCACCATGGTCACTGCCACCACTGTCACTGTCATTTTGAGCACTGTCACCATGGGTACTGCAACCATGAGTGCGGTCACCATGAGCACTGTCACCATTGCAAGTATCACCATGTGCACTGTCACCATGGGCACTATCACAATGAGAACTGTCAGCATGGGCACTGTCACTCTTGGCAATGTCACCATGGGCACTATCACTGTGAGCACTGTCAACATGAGCACGTCACCATGGGCACTGTCAACATGGGTACTATCTCGAAGGTCAATGTCACCATGAGCATTGTCAGGATGGGCAACTTCACCGTGAGCACTGTCACCAATGGCACTATCACCATGAGCAATGTCACTGTGGGCCGTGTCACCAGGGGCACTATCACCATGGTTAATGTTCTCATTGGCACTTTCCCCGTGAGCACTGTCACCCTGGGCACTGTCATCATGGGCACGGTCACCGTGAGCACTATCTCCATGAGCACAGCCACTGTGAACACCATCACCATAATCACTGGCCTCATCGGTACTGTCACCATGAGCACTGCCACAATGAGCACTGTCAGCATGGGCACTTCCCCCATGAGCACTGTCACTATGAGAACTGCTAGCATGGGTATTTTCACCATGAGTACTGTCACCCTCTGTATTGTCACCATTTGCACTGTCACCATCAGGACTATTACCGTGAGTGCTATCACCGTGAGATCTCTCACCATGGTCACTGTCACCATGGCACCTTGCACAATGCGTGCTGTCAACATGAGTGCTGTCACCATTGGCACTATCACCGTGAGCATTCTCACTGTGGTCAGAGTCAACATGGGCTCTGTCACCATGAGCACTGTCACCATAGGCAATGTCACCGTGGTCAGTGTCACCATGAGCAATGTCTCCATGGGCACTCCTACAGTGGGCACTGTCACTGTGCGAAATGTCACCATGGTTACTGCCACTATGAGCAGTGTCTCTGTGAGTACTGTCAGCATGGGTTTTTACCGTGAGCACTGTCACCATGAGCCCTGTCACCATTTTGCAGTGCCACCATGTGCACTACCACCATGTGCACTCTCACCATGGGCACTATCACCGATAACACTGTCACCATAAGTACTGTCTGCATGGGCACTGTCACCAAGGGCACGGCCAACATGTGACCTGTAACCATTGTCAGTGTCACTGTGAGAAGTGTCACCATGGGAATTAACAACATAGGCACTCTCATCATGAGCACTGTCACCATGAGCACTGACACCACGAGCACTGTCACCCAGGGCAGTGCCACCATGAGCACTGTCACCATAACTCTTGCTATGAGAATTGTAACCATGGGCAATTTCTCAATGAGTAATGTCACCATGTGTATTTTCACCTTGGGCACTCTCAAAGTAAACAGTATTACCATGAGCACTTTCACTGTGAACACTGTCACCATGGGCACTGGCACAATGTGGTGTGTCACCATGAGCCATGTCACCATGGGAAATGTCACCGTGAGAAGTGTCACCATAGGCAATGTCACCATGGGCAATGTCACCATGGGAACTGCCATTTTGAGCACTGTCACCATGGGTACTGCAACCATGAGTACTGTCACCATGAGTAATTTAACCATTGGCAGTATGACCATGTGCACTGTCACCATGGGCACTATCACCATGACAACTCTCAGCGTGAGCACTGTCACTGTTGGAAATGGCATTGTGTGCAATTCCACCATGGGCAATGTCACCATGGACATTATCGCTGTGAGCACTGTCAATATGAGCACGTCAACATGAGCCCTGTCACCATGGGCAATGTCACTGTGAGAAGTGTCACTATAGGCAATGTCACCGTGGGCACTGTCACCATGGTCACTGCCACCACTGTCACTGTCATTTTGAGCACTGTCACCATGGGTACTGCAACCATGAGCGCTGTCACCATGAGCACTGTCACCATTGCAAGTATCACCATGTGCACTGTCACCATGGGCACTATCACAATGAGAACTGTCAGCATGGGCACTGTCACTCTTGGCAATGTCACCATGGGCAATATCACTTTGAGCACTGTCAACATGAGCACGTCACCATGGGCACTGTCAACATGGGTACTATCTCGAAGGTCAATGTCACCATGAGCATTGTCAGGATGGGCAACTTCACCGTGAGCACTGTCACCAATGGCACTATCACCATGAGCAATGTCACTGTGGGCCGTGTCACCAGGGGCACTATCACCATGGTTAATGTTATCATTGGCACATTCCCCGTGAGCACTGTCACCCTGGGCACTGTCATCATGGGCACGGTCACCGTGAGCACTATCTCCATGATCACAGCCACTGTGAACACCATCACCATAATCACTGGCCTCATCGGTACTGTCACCATGAGCACTGCAACAATGAGCACTGTCAGCATGGGCACTTCCCCCATGAGCACTGTCACTATGAGAACTGCTAGCATGGGTATTTTCACCATGAGTACTGTCACCCTCTGTATTGTCACCATTTGCACTGTCACCATGAGGACTATTACCGTGAGCGCTATCACCGTGAGATCTCTCACCATGGACACTGTCACCATGGCACCTTGCACAATGGGGGCTGTCAACATGAGTGCTGGCACCATTGGCACTATCACTGTGAGCATTCTCACTGTGGTCAGTGTTACCATGGGCACTGTCACCATGAGCACTGTCACCATAGGCAATGTCACCATGGTCTGTGGCACCATGAGCACTGTCAACATGGGCACTCATACAGTGGGCACTGTCACTGTGAGCACTGTCACCTTGGGTACTGCCACCATGAGCGCTGTCACCATGAGCACTGTCACCATTGCGAGTATCACAATGTGCACTGTCACCATGGGCACTGGCACAATGTCGTGTGTCACCTTGAGCAATGTCACCATGGGAAATCTCACCGTGAGATGTGTCACCATAGGCAATGTCACCATGGGCAATGTCACCATGGGAAATGCCATTTTGCACACTGTCACCATGGGTACTGCAACCATGAGTACTGTCACCATTGGCAGTATGACCATGTGCACTGTCACCATGGGCACTATCACCATGACAACTCTCAGCGTGAGCACTGTCACTGTTGGAAATGGCATTGTGTGCAATTCCACCATGGGCAATGTCACCATGGGCACTATCACTGTGAGCACTGTCAATATAAGCACGTCAACATGAGCCCTGTCACCATTGGCAATGTCACCGTGAGAAGTGTCACTATAGGCGATGTCCCCGTGGGCACTGTCACCATGGTCACTGCCACCACTGTCACTGTCATTTTGAGCACTGTCACCATGGGTATTGCAACCATGAGCACTGTCACCATGAGCACTGTCACCATTGCGATTATCACCATGTGTACTGTCACCATGGGCACTATCACAATGAGAACTGTCAGCGTGGGCACTGTCACTGTTGGCAAGGGCACCGTGGGCACTTCCACCATGGGCAATGTCACCATGGGCACTATCACTGTGAGCACTGTCAACATGAGCACGTCACCATGGGCACTGTCAACATGGGTACTATCTCGAAGGGCAATGTCACCATGAGCATTGTCAGGAAGGGCAATTTCACCATGAGCACTGTCACCAAAGGCACTATCACCATGAGCAATGTCACTGTGGGCAGTGTCAGCAGGGGAACTATCACCATGGTTAATGTTCTCATTGGCACTTTCCCCGTGAGCACTGTCACCCTGGGCACTGTCATCATGGGCACGGTCACCGTGAGCACTATCTCCATGAGCACAGCCACTGTGAACACCATCACCATAATCACTGGCCTCATCGGTACTGTCACCATGAGCACTGCCACAATGAGCACTGTCAGCATGGGCACTTCCCCCATGAGCACTGTCACTATGAGAACTGCTAGCATGGGTATTTTCACCATGAGTACTGTCACCCTCTGTATTGTCACCATTTGCACTGTCACCATCAGGACTATTACCGTGAGTGCTGTCACCGTGAGATCTCTCACCATGGTCACTGTCACCATGGCACCTTGCACAATGCTTGCTGTCAACATGAGTGCTGTCACCATTGGCACTATCACCGTGAGCATTCTCACTGTGGTCAGAGTCAACATGGGCTCTGTCACCATGAGCACTGTCACCATAGGCAATGTCACCGTGGTCAGTGTCACCATGAGCAATGTCTCCATGGGCACTCCTACAGTGGGCACTGTCACTGTGTGAACTGTCACCATGGTTACTGCCACTATGAGCAGTGTCTCTGTGAGTACTGTCAGCATGGGTTTTTACCGTGAGCACTGTCACCATGAGCCCTGTCACCATTTTTCAGTGCCACCATGTGCACTACCACCATGTGCACTCTCACCATGGGCACTATCACCGATAACACTGTCACCATAAGTACTGTCTGCATGGGCACTGTCACCAAGGGCACGGCCAACATGTGACCTGTAACCATTGTCAGTGTCACTGTGAGAAGTGTCACCATGGGAATTAACAACATAGGCACTCTCATCATGAGCACTGTCACCATGAGCACTGACACCACGAGCACTGTCACCCAGGGCAGTGCCACCATGAGCACTGTCACCATAACTGTTGCTATGAGAATTGTAACCATGGGCAATTTCTCAATGAGTAATGTCACCATGTGTATTTTCACCTTGGGCACTCTCAAAGTAAACAGTATTACCATGAGCACTTTCACTGTGAACACTGTCACCATGGGCACTGGCACAATGTGGTGTGTCACCATGAGCCATGTCACCATGGGAAATGTCACCGTGAGAAGTGTCACCATAGGCAATGTCACCATGGGCAATGTCACCATGGGAACTGCCATTTTGAGCACTGTCACCATGGGTACTGCAACCATGAGTACTGTCACCATGAGTAATTTAACCATTGGCAGTATGACCATGTGCACTGTCACCATGGGCACTATCACCATGACAACTCTCAGCGTGAGCACTGTCACTGTTGGAAATGGCATTGTGTGCAATTCCACCATGGGCAATGTCACCATGGACATTATCGCTGTGAGCACTGTCAATATGAGCACGTCAACATGAGCCCTGTCACCATGGGCAATGTCACTGTGAGAAGTGTCACTATAGGCAATGTCACCGTGGGCACTGTCACCATGGTCACTGCCACCACTGTCACTGTCATTTTGAGCACTGTCACCATGGGTACTGCAACCATGAGTGCGGTCACCATGAGCACTGTCACCATTGCAAGTATCACCATGTGCACTGTCACCATGGGCACTATCACAATGAGAACTGTCAGCATGGGCACTGTCACTCTTGGCAATGTCACCATGGGCACTATCACTGTGAGCACTGTCAACATGAGCACGTCACCATGGGCACTGTCAACATGGGTACTATCTCGAAGGTCAATGTCACCATGAGCATTGTCAGGATGGGCAACTTCACCGTGAGCACTGTCACCAATGGCACTATCACCATGAGCAATGTCACTGTGGGCCGTGTCACCAGGGGCACTATCACCATGGTTAATGTTCTCATTGGCACTTTCCCCGTGAGCACTGTCACCCTGGGCACTGTCATCATGGGCACGGTCACCGTGAGCACTATCTCCATGAGCACAGCCACTGTGAACACCATCACCATAATCACTGGCCTCATCGGTACTGTCACCATGAGCACTGCCACAATGAGCACTGTCAGCATGGGCACTTCCCCCATGAGCACTGTCACTATGAGAACTGCTAGCATGGGTATTTTCACCATGAGTACTGTCACCCTCTGTATTGTCACCATTTGCACTGTCACCATCAGGACTATTACCGTGAGTGCTATCACCGTGAGATCTCTCACCATGGTCACTGTCACCATGGCACCTTGCACAATGCGTGCTGTCAACATGAGTGCTGTCACCATTGGCACTATCACCGTGAGCATTCTCACTGTGGTCAGAGTCAACATGGGCTCTGTCACCATGAGCACTGTCACCATAGGCAATGTCACCGTGGTCAGTGTCACCATGAGCAATGTCTCCATGGGCACTCCTACAGTGGGAACTGTCACTGTGCGAAATGTCACCATGGTTACTGCCACTATGAGCAGTGTCTCTGTGAGTACTGTCAGCATGGGTTTTTACCGTGAGCACTGTCACCATGAGCCCTGTCACCATTTTGCAGTGCCACCATGTGCACTACCACCATGTGCACTCTCACCATGGGCACTATCACCGATAACACTGTCACCATAAGTACTGTCTGCATGGGCACTGTCACCAAGGGCACGGCCAACATGTGACCTGTAACCATTGTCAGTGTCACTGTGAGAAGTGTCACCATGGGAATTAACAACATAGGCACTCTCATCATGAGCACTGTCACCATGAGCACTGACACCACGAGCACTGTCACCCAGGGCAGTGCCACCATGAGCACTGTCACCATAACTCTTGCTATGAGAATTGTAACCATGGGCAATTTCTCAATGAGTAATGTCACCATGTGTATTTTCACCTTGGGCACTCTCAAAGTAAACAGTATTACCATGAGCACTTTCACTGTGAACACTGTCACCATGGGCACTGGCACAATGTGGTGTGTCACCATGAGCCATGTCACCATGGAAAATGTCACCGTGAGAAGTGTCACCATAGGCAATGTCACCATGGGCAATGTCACCATGGGAACTGCCATTTTGAGCACTGTCACCATGGGTACTGCAACCATGAGTACTGTCACCATGAGTAATTTAACCATTGGCAGTATGACCATGTGCACTGTCACCATGGGCACTATCACCATGACAACTCTCAGCGTGAGCACTGTCACTGTTGGAAATGGCATTGTGTGCAATTCCACCATGGGCAATGTCACCATGGACATTATCGCTGTGAGCACTGTCAATATGAGCACGTCAACATGAGCCCTGTCACCATGGGCAATGTCACTGTGAGAAGTGTCACTATAGGCAATGTCACCGTGGGCACTGTCACCATGGTCACTGCCACCACTGTCACTGTCATTTTGAGCACTGTCACCATGGGTACTGCAACCATGAGCGCTGTCACCATGAGCACTGTCACCATTGCAAGTATCACCATGTGCACTGTCACCATGGGCACTATCACAATGAGAACTGTCAGCATGGGCACTGTCACTCTTGGCAATGTCACCATGGGCACTATCACTTTGAGCACTGTCAACATGAGCACGTCACCATGGGCACTGTCAACATGGGTACTATCTCGAAGGTCAATGTCACCATGAGCATTGTCAGGATGGGCAACTTCACCGTGAGCACTGTCACCAATGGCACTATCACCATGAGCAATGTCACTGTGGGCCGTGTCACCAGGGGCACTATCACCATGGTTAATGTTATCATTGGCACATTCCCCGTGAGCACTGTCACCCTGGGCACTGTCATCATGGGCACGGTCACCGTGAGCACTATCTCCATGATCACAGCCACTGTGAACACCATCACCATAATCACTGGCCTCATCGGTACTGTCACCATGAGCACTGCAACAATGAGCACTGTCAGCATGGGCACTTCCCCCATGAGCACTGTCACTATGAGAACTGCTAGCATGGGTATTTTCACCATGAGTACTGTCACCCTCTGTATTGTCACCATTTGCACTGTCACCATGAGGACTATTACCGTGAGCGCTATCACCGTGAGATCTCTCACCATGGTCACTGTCACCATGGCACCTTGCACAATGGGGGCTGTCAACATGAGTGCTGGCACCATTGGCACTATCACTGTGAGCATTCTCACTGTGGTCAGTGTTACCATGGGCACTGTCACCATGAGCACTGTCACCATAGGCAATGTCACCATGGTCTGTGGCACCATGAGCACTGTCAACATGGGCACTCATACAGTGGGCACTGTCACTGTGAGCACTGTCACCTTGGGTACTGCCACCATGAGCGCTGTCACCATGAGCACTGTCACCATTGCGAGTATCACAATGTGCACTGTCACCATGGGCACTGGCACAATGTCGTGTGTCACCTTGAGCAATGTCACCATGGGAAATCTCACCGTGAGATGTGTCACCATAGGCAATGTCACCATGGGCAATGTCACCATGGGAAATGCCATTTTCAACACTGTCACCATGGGTACTGCAACCATGAGTACTGTCACCATTGGCAGTATGACCATGTGCACTGTCACCATGGGCACTATCACCATGACAACTCTCAGCGTGAGCACTGTCACTGTTGGAAATGGCATTGTGTGCAATTCCACCATGGGCAATGTCACCATGGGCACTATCACTGTGAGCACTGTCAATATAAGCACGTCAACATGAGCCCTGTCACCATTGGCAATGTCACCGTGAGAAGTGTCACTATAGGCGATGTCCCCGTGGGCACTGTCACCATGGTCACTGCCACCACTGTCACTGTCATTTTGAGCACTGTCACCATGGGTATTGCAACCATGAGCACTGTCACCATGAGCACTGTCACCATTGCGATTATCACCATGTGTACTGTCACCATGGGCACTATCACAATGAGAACTGTCAGCGTGGGCACTGTCACTGTTGGCAAGGGCACCGTGGGCACTTCCACCATGGGCAATGTCACCATGGGCACTATCACTGTGAGCACTGTCAACATGAGCACGTCACCATGGGCACTGTCAACATGGGTACTATCTCGAAGGGCAATGTCACCATGAGCATTGTCAGGAAGGGCAATTTCACCATGAGCACTGTCACCAAAGGCACTATCACCATGAGCAATGTCACTGTGGGCAGTGTCAGCAGGGGAACTATCACCATGGTTAATGTTCTCATTGGCACTTTCCCCGTGAGCACTGTCACCCTGGGCACTGTCATCATGGGCACGGTCACCGTGAGCACTGTCTCCATGAGCACAGCCACTGTGAACACCATCACCATAATCACTGGCCTCATCGGTACTGTCACCATGAGCACTGCCACAATGAGCACTGTCAGCATGGGCACTTCCCCCATGAGCACTGTCACTATGAGAACTGCTAGCATGGGTATTTTCACCATGAGTACTGTCACCCTCTGTATTGTCACCATTTGCACTGTCACCATCAGGACTATTACCGTGAGTGCTGTCACCGTGAGATCTCTCACCATGGTCACTGTCACCATGGCACCTTGCACAATGGGGGCTGTCAACATGAGTGCTGTCACCATTGGCACTATCACCGTGAGCATTCTCACTGTGGTCAGAGTCAACATGGGCTCTGTCACCATGAGCACTGTCACCATAGGCAATGTCACCGTGGTCAGTGTCACCATGAGCAATGTCTCCATGGGCACTCCTACAGTGGGCACTGTCACTGTGCGAACTGTCACCATGGTTACTGCCACTATGAGCAGTGTCTCTGTGAGTACTGTCAGCATGGGTTTTTACCGTGAGCACTGTCACCATGAGCCCTGTCACCATTCTTCAGTGCCACCATGTGCACTACCACCATGTGCACTCTCACCATGGGCACTATCACCGATAACACTGTCACCATAAGTACTGTCTTCATGGGCACTGTCACCAAGGGCACGGCCAACATGTGACCTGTAACCATTGTCAGTGTCACTGTGAGAAGTGTCACCATGGGAATTAACAACATAGGCACTCTCATCATGAGCACTGTCACCATGAGCACTGACACCACGAGCACTGTCACCCAGGGCAGTGCCACCATGAGCACTGTCACCATAACTGTTGCTATGAGAATTGTAACCATGGGCAATTTCTCAATGAGTAATGTCACCATGTGTATTTTCACCTTGGGCACTCTCAAAGTAAACAGTATTACCATGAGCACTTTCACTGTGAACACTGTCACCATGGGCACTGGCACAATGTGGTGTGTCACCATGAGCCATGTCACCATGGGAAATGTCACCGTGAGAAGTGTCACCATAGGCAATGTCACCATGGGCAATGTCACCATGGGAACTGCCATTTTGAGCACTGTCACCATGGGTACTACAACCATGAGTACTGTCACCATGAGTAATTTAACCATTGGCAGTATGACCATGTGCACTGTCACCATGGGCACTATCACCATGACAACTCTCAGCGTGAGCACTGTCACTGTTGGAAATGGCATTGTGTGCAATTCCACCATGGGCAATGTCACCATGGACATTATCGCTGTGAGCACTGTCAATATGAGCACGTCAACATGAGCCCTGTCACCATGGGCAATGTCACTGTGAGAAGTGTCACTATAGGCAATGTCACCGTGGGCACTGTCACCATGGTCACTGCCACCACTGTCACTGTCATTTTGAGCACTGTCACCATGGGTACTGCAACCATGAGCGCTGTCACCATGAGCACTGTCACCATTGCAAGTATCACCATGTGCACTGTCACCATGGGCACTATCACAATGAGAACTGTCAGCATGGGCACTGTCACTCTTGGCAATGTCACCATGGGCACTATCACTTTGAGCACTGTCAACATGAGCACGTCACCATGGGCACTGTCAACATGGGTACTATCTCGAAGGTCAATGTCACCATGAGCATTGTCAGGATGGGCAACTTCACCGTGAGCACTGTCACCAATGGCACTATCACCATGAGCAATGTCACTGTGGGCCGTGTCACCAGGGGCACTATCACCATGGTTAATGTTATCATTGGCACTTTCCCCGTGAGCACTGTCACCCTGGGCACTGTCATCATGGGCACGGTCACCGTGAGCACTATCTCCATGAGCACAGCCACTGTGAACACCATCACCATAATCACTGGCCTCATCGGTACTGTCACCATGAGCACTGCCACAATGAGCACTGTCATCATGGGCACATCCCCATGAGCACTGTCACTATGAGAACTGCTACCATGGGTATTTTCACCATGTGTACTGTCACCCTGTGTATTGTCACCATTTGCACTCTCACCATGAGGACTATTACCGTGAGCACTCTCACCGTGAGATCTCTCACCATGGTCACTGTCACCATGGCACCTTGCACAATGGGGGCTGTCAACATGAGTGCTGGCACCATTGGCACTATCACTGTGAGCATTCTCACTGTGGTCAGTGTCACCATGGCCACTGTCACCATGAGCACTGTCACCATAGGCAATGTCACCATGGTCAGTGTCACCATGAGCACTGTCAACATGGGCACTCATACAGTGGGCACTGTCACTGTGAGCACTGTCACCTTGGGTACTGCCACCATGAGCGCTGTCACCATGAGCACTGTCACCATTGCGAGTATCACAATGTGCACTGTCACCATGGGCACTGGCACAATGTCGTGTGTCACCTTGAGCAATGTCACCATGGGAAATGTCACCGTGAGATGTGTCACCATAGGCAATGTCACCATGGGCAATGTCACCATGGGAAATGCCATTTTGCACACTGTCACCATGGGTACTGCAACCATGAGTACTGTCACCATTGGCAGTATGACCATGTGCACTGTCACCATGGGCACTATCACCATGACAACTCTCAGCGTGAGCACTGTCACTGTGGGAACTGGCATTGTGTGCAATTCCACCATGGGCAATGTCACCATGGGCACAATCACTGTGAGCACTGTCAATATAAGCACGTCAACATGAGCCCTGTCACCACTGGCAATGTCACCGTGAGAAGTGTCACTATAAGCGATGTCACCATGGGCACTGTCACCATGGTCACTGCCACCACTGTCACTGTCATTTTGAGCACTGTCACCATGGGTATTGCAACCATGAGCACTGTCACCATGAGCACTGTCACCATTGCGATTATCACCATGTGTACTGTCACCATGGGCACTATCACAATGAGAACTGTCAGCGTGGGCACTGTCACTGTTGGCAAGGGCACCGTGGGCACTTCCACCATGGGCAATGTCACCATGGGCACTATCACTGTGAGCACTGTCAACATGAGCACGTCACCATGGGCACTGTCAACATGGGTACTATCTCGAAGGGCAATGTCACCATGAGCATTGTCAGGAAGGGCAATTTCACCATGAGCACTGTCACCAAAGGCACTATCACCATGAGCAATGTCACTGTGGGCCGTGTCACCAGGGGCACTATCACCATGGTTAATGTTCTCATTGGCACTTTCCCCGTGAGCACTGTCACCCTGGGCACTGTCATCATGGGCACGGTCACCGTGAGCACTATCTCCATGAGCACAGCCACTGTGAACACCATCACCATAATCACTGGCCTCATCGGTACTGTCACCATGAGCACTGCCACAATGAGCACTGTCAGCATGGGCACTTCCCCCATGAGCACTGTCACTATGAGAACTGCTAGCATGGGTATTTTCACCATGAGTACTGTCACCCTCTGTATTGTCACCATTTGCACTGTCACCATCAGGACTATTACCGTGAGTGCTATCACCGTGAGATCTCTCACCATGGTCACTGTCACCATGGCACCTTGCACAATGGGGGCTGTCAACATGAGTGCTGTCACCATTGGCACTATCACCGTGAGCATTCTCACTGTGGTCAGAGTCAACATGGGCTCTGTCACCATGAGCACTGTCACCATAGGCAATGTCACCGTGGTCAGTGTCACCATGAGCAATGTCTCCATGGGCACTCCTACAGTGGGCACTGTCACTGTGCGAACTGTCACCATGGTTACTGCCACTATGAGCAGTGTCTCTGTGAGTAATGTCAGCATGGGTTTTTACCATGAGCACTGTCACCATGAGCCCTGTCACCATTTTGCAGTGCCACCATGTGCACTACCACCATGTGCACTCTCACCATGGGCACTATCACTGATAACACTGTCACCATAAGTACTGTCTGCATGGGCACTGTCACCAAGGGCACGGCCAACATGTGACCTGTAACCATTGTCAGTGTCACTGTGAGAAGTGTCACCATGGGAATTAACAACATAGGCACTCTCATCATGAGCACTGTCACCATGAGCACTGACACCACGAGCACTGTCACCCAGGGCAGTGCCACCATGAGCACTGTCACCATAACTGTTGCTATGAGAATTGTAACCATGGGCAATTTCTCAATGAGTAATGTCACCATGTGTATTTTCACCTTGGGCACTCTCAAAGTAAACAGTATTACCATGAGCACTTTCACTGTGAACACTGTCACCATGGGCACTGGCACAATGTGGTGTGTCACCATGAGCCATGTCACCATGGGAAATGTCACCGTGAGAAGTGTCACCATAGGCAATGTCACCATGGGCAATGTCACCATGGGAACTGCCATTTTGAGCACTGTCACCATGGGTACTGCAACCATGAGTACTGTCACCATGAGTAATTTAACCATTGGCAGTATGACCATGTGCACTGTCACCATGGGCACTATCACCATGACAACTCTCAGCGTGAGCACTGTCACTGTTGGAAATGGCATTGTGTGCAATTCCACCATGGGCAATGTCACCATGGACATTATCGCTGTGAGCACTGTCAATATGAGCACGTCAACATGAGCCCTGTCACCATGGGCAATGTCACTGTGAGAAGTGTCACTATAGGCAATGTCACCGTGGGCACTGTCACCATGGTCACTGCCACCACTGTCACTGTCATTTTGAGCACTGTCACCATGGGTACTGCAACCATGAGTGCGGTCACCATGAGCACTGTCACCATTGCAAGTATCACCATGTGCACTGTCACCATGGGCACTATCACAATGAGAACTGTCAGCATGGGCACTGTCACTCTTGGCAATGTCACCATGGGCACTATCACTGTGAGCACTGTCAACATGAGCACGTCACCATGGGCACTGTCAACATGGGTACTATCTCGAAGGTCAATGTCACCATGAGCATTGTCAGGATGGGCAACTTCACCGTGAGCACTGTCACCAATGGCACTATCACCATGAGCAATGTCACTGTGGGCCGTGTCACCAGGGGCACTATCACCATGGTTAATGTTCTCATTGGCACTTTCCCCGTGAGCACTGTCACCCTGGGCACTGTCATCATGGGCACGGTCACCGTGAGCACTATCTCCATGAGCACAGCCACTGTGAACACCATCACCATAATCACTGGCCTCATCGGTACTGTCACCATGAGCACTGCCACAATGAGCACTGTCAGCATGGGCACTTCCCCCATGAGCACTGTCACTATGAGAACTGCTAGCATGGGTATTTTCACCATGAGTACTGTCACCCTCTGTATTGTCACCATTTGCACTGTCACCATCAGGACTATTACCGTGAGTGCTATCACCGTGAGATCTCTCACCATGGTCACTGTCACCATGGCACCTTGCACAATGCGTGCTGTCAACATGAGTGCTGTCACCATTGGCACTATCACCGTGAGCATTCTCACTGTGGTCAGAGTCAACATGGGCTCTGTCACCATGAGCACTGTCACCATAGGCAATGTCACCGTGGTCAGTGTCACCATGAGCAATGTCTCCATGGGCACTCCTACAGTGGGCACTGTCACTGTGCGAAATGTCACCATGGTTACTGCCACTATGAGCAGTGTCTCTGTGAGTACTGTCAGCATGGGTTTTTACCGTGAGCACTGTCACCATGAGCCCTGTCACCATTTTGCAGTGCCACCATGTGCACTACCACCATGTGCACTCTCACCATGGGCACTATCACCGATAACACTGTCACCATAAGTACTGTCTGCATGGGCACTGTCACCAAGGGCACGGCCAACATGTGACCTGTAACCATTGTCAGTGTCACTGTGAGAAGTGTCACCATGGGAATTAACAACATAGGCACTCTCATCATGAGCACTGTCACCATGAGCACTGACACCACGAGCACTGTCACCCAGGGCAGTGCCACCATGAGCACTGTCACCATAACTGTTGCTATGAGAATTGTAACCATGGGCAATTTCTCAATGAGTAATGTCACCATGTGTATTTTCACCTTGGGCACTCTCAAAGTAAACAGTATTACCATGAGCACTTTCACTGTGAACACTGTCACCATGGGCACTGGCACAATGTGGTGTGTCACCATGAGCCATGTCACCATGGGAAATGTCACCGTGAGAAGTGTCACCATAGGCAATGTCACCATGGGCAATGTCACCATGGGAACTGCCATTTTGAGCACTGTCACCATGGGTACTGCAACCATGAGTACTGTCACCATGAGTAATTTAACCATTGGCAGTATGACCATGTGCACTGTCACCATGGGCACTATCACCATGACAACTCTCAGCGTGAGCACTGTCACTGTTGGAAATGGCATTGTGTGCAATTCCACCATGGGCAATGTCACCATGGACATTATCGCTGTGAGCACTGTCAATATGAGCACGTCAACATGAGCCCTGTCACCATGGGCAATGTCACTGTGAGAAGTGTCACTATAGGCAATGTCACCGTGGGCACTGTCACCATGGTCACTGCCACCACTGTCACTGTCATTTTGAGCACTGTCACCATGGGTACTGCAACCATGAGCGCTGTCACCATGAGCACTGTCACCATTGCAAGTATCACCATGTGCACTGTCACCATGGGCACTATCACAATGAGAACTGTCAGCATGGGCACTGTCACTCTTGGCAATGTCACCATGGGCACTATCACTTTGAGCACTGTCAACATGAGCACGTCACCATGGGCACTGTCAACATGGGTACTATCTCGAAGGTCAATGTCACCATGAGCATTGTCAGGATGGGCAACTTCACCGTGAGCACTGTCACCAATGGCACTATCACCATGAGCAATGTCACTGTGGGCCGTGTCACCAGGGGCACTATCACCATGGTTAATGTTATCATTGGCACATTCCCCGTGAGCACTGTCACCCTGGGCACTGTCATCATGGGCACGGTCACCGTGAGCACTATCTCCATGATCACAGCCACTGTGAACACCATCACCATAATCACTGGCCTCATCGGTACTGTCACCATGAGCACTGCAACAATGAGCACTGTCAGCATGGGCACTTCCCCCATGAGCACTGTCACTATGAGAACTGCTAGCATGGGTATTTTCACCATGAGTACTGTCACCCTCTGTATTGTCACCATTTGCACTGTCACCATGAGGACTATTACCGTGAGCGCTATCACCGTGAGATCTCTCACCATGGTCACTGTCACCATGGCACCTTGCACAATGGGGGCTGTCAACATGAGTGCTGGCACCATTGGCACTATCACTGTGAGCATTCTCACTGTGGTCAGTGTTACCATGGGCACTGTCACCATGAGCACTGTCACCATAGGCAATGTCACCATGGTCTGTGGCACCATGAGCACTGTCAACATGGGCACTCATACAGTGGGCACTGTCACTGTGAGCACTGTCACCTTGGGTACTGCCACCATGAGCGCTGTCACCATGAGCACTGTCACCATTGCGAGTATCACAATGTGCACTGTCACCATGGGCACTGGCACAATGTCGTGTGTCACCTTGAGCAATGTCACCATGGGAAATGTCACCGTGAGATGTGTCACCATAGGCAATGTCACCATGGGCAATGTCACCATGGGAAATGCCATTTTGCACACTGTCACCATGGGTACTGCAACCATGAGTACTGTCACCATTGGCAGTATGACCATGTGCACTGTCACCATGGGCACTATCACCATGACAACTCTCAGCGTGAGCACTGTCACTGTTGGAAATGGCATTGTGTGCAATTCCACCATGGGCAATGTCACCATGGGCACTATCACTGTGAGCACTGTCAATATAAGCACGTCAACATGAGCCCTGTCACCATTGGCAATGTCACCGTGAGAAGTGTCACTATAGGCGATGTCCCCGTGGGCACTGTCACCATGGTCACTGCCACCACTGTCACTGTCATTTTGAGCACTGTCACCATGGGTATTGCAACCATGAGCACTGTCACCATGAGCACTGTCACCATTGCGATTATCACCATGTGTACTGTCACCATGGGCACTATCACAATGAGAACTGTCAGCGTGGGCACTGTCACTGTTGGCAAGGGCACCGTGGGCACTTCCACCATGGGCAATGTCACCATGGGCACTATCACTGTGAGCACTGTCAACATGAGCACGTCACCATGGGCACTGTCAACATGGGTACTATCTCGAAGGGCAATGTCACCATGAGCATTGTCAGGAAGGGCAATTTCACCATGAGCACTGTCACCAAAGGCACTATCACCATGAGCAATGTCACTGTGGGCAGTGTCAGCAGGGGAACTATCACCATGGTTAATGTTCTCATTGGCACTTTCCCCGTGAGCACTGTCACCCTGGGCACTGTCATCATGGGCACGGTCACCGTGAGCACTATCTCCATGAGCACAGCCACTGTGAACACCATCACCATAATCACTGGCCTCATCGGTACTGTCACCATGAGCACTGCCACAATGAGCACTGTCAGCATGGGCACTTCCCCCATGAGCACTGTCACTATGAGAACTGCTAGCATGGGTATTTTCACCATGAGTACTGTCACCCTCTGTATTGTCACCATTTGCACTGTCACCATCAGGACTATTACCGTGAGTGCTGTCACCGTGAGATCTCTCACCATGGTCACTGTCACCATGGCACCTTGCACAATGCTTGCTGTCAACATGAGTGCTGTCACCATTGGCACTATCACCGTGAGCATTCTCACTGTGGTCAGAGTCAACATGGGCTCTGTCACCATGAGCACTGTCACCATAGGCAATGTCACCGTGGTCAGTGTCACCATGAGCAATGTCTCCATGGGCACTCCTACAGTGGGCACTGTCACTGTGCGAACTGTCACCATGGTTACTGCCACTATGAGCAGTGTCTCTGTGAGTACTGTCAGCATGGGTTTTTACCGTGAGCACTGTCACCATGAGCCCTGTCACCATTTTGCAGTGCCACCATGTGCACTACCACCATGTGCACTCTCACCATGGGCACTATCACCGATAACACTGTCACCATAAGTACTGTCTGCATGGGCACTGTCACCAAGGGCACGGCCAACATGTGACCTGTAACCATTGTCAGTGTCACTGTGAGAAGTGTCACCATGGGAATTAACAACATAGGCACTCTCATCATGAGCACTGTCACCATGAGCACTGACACCACGAGCACTGTCACCCAGGGCAGTGCCACCATGAGCACTGTCACCATAACTGTTGCTATGAGAATTGTAACCATGGGCAATTTCTCAATGAGTAATGTCACCATGTGTATTTTCACCTTGGGCACTCTCAAAGTAAACAGTATTACCATGAGCACTTTCACTGTGAACACTGTCACCATGGGCACTGGCACAATGTGGTGTGTCACCATGAGCCATGTCACCATGGGAAATGTCACCGTGAGAAGTGTCACCATAGGCAATGTCACCATGGGCAATGTCACCATGGGAACTGCCATTTTGAGCACTGTCACCATGGGTACTGCAACCATGAGTACTGTCACCATGAGTAATTTAACCATTGGCAGTATGACCATGTGCACTGTCACCATGGGCACTATCACCATGACAACTCTCAGCGTGAGCACTGTCACTGTTGGAAATGGCATTGTGTGCAATTCCACCATGGGCAATGTCACCATGGACATTATCGCTGTGAGCACTGTCAATATGAGCACGTCAACATGAGCCCTGTCACCATGGGCAATGTCACTGTGAGAAGTGTCACTATAGGCAATGTCACCGTGGGCACTGTCACCATGGTCACTGCCACCACTGTCAATGTCATTTTGAGCACTGTCACCATGGGTACTGCAACCATGAGTGCGGTCACCATGAGCACTGTCACCATTGCAAGTATCACCATGTGCACTGTCACCATGGGCACTATCACAATGAGAACTGTCAGCATGGGCACTGTCACTCTTGGCAATGTCACCATGGGCACTATCACTGTGAGCACTGTCAACATGAGCACGTCACCATGGGCACTGTCAACATGGGTACTATCTCGAAGGTCAATGTCACCATGAGCATTGTCAGGATGGGCAACTTCACCGTGAGCACTGTCACCAATGGCACTATCACCATGAGCAATGTCACTGTGGGCCGTGTCACCAGGGGCACTATCACCATGGTTAATGTTCTCATTGGCACTTTCCCCGTGAGCACTGTCACCCTGGGCACTGCCATCATGGGCACGGTCACCGTGAGCACTATCTCCATGAGCACAGCCACTGTGAACACCATCACCATA
This sequence comes from Mesoplodon mirus, assembly GCF_964341445.2. Taxonomy (NCBI): domain Eukaryota; kingdom Metazoa; phylum Chordata; class Mammalia; order Artiodactyla; family Ziphiidae; genus Mesoplodon; species Mesoplodon mirus. The sequence continues at coordinate 110,812 of NW_028295312.1, forward strand.
ATCACTGGCCTCATCGGTACTGTCACCATGAGCACTGCCACAATGAGCACTGTCAGCATGGGCACTTCCCCCATGAGCACTGTCACTATGAGAACTGCTAGCATGGGTATTTTCACCATGAGTACTGTCACCCTCTGTATTGTCACCATTTGCACTGTCACCATCAGGACTATTACCGTGAGTGCTATCACCGTGAGATCTCTCACCATGGTCACTGTCACCATGGCACCTTGCACAATGCGTGCTGTCAACATGAGTGCTGTCACCATTGGCACTATCACCGTGAGCATTCTCACTGTGGTCAGAGTCAACATGGGCTCTGTCACCATGAGCACTGTCACCATAGGCAATGTCACCGTGGTCAGTGTCACCATGAGCAATGTCTCCATGGGCACTCCTACAGTGGGCACTGTCACTGTGCGAAATGTCACCATGGTTACTGCCACTATGAGCAGTGTCTCTGTGAGTACTGTCAGCATGGGTTTTTACCGTGAGCACTGTCACCATGAGCCCTGTCACCATTTTGCAGTGCCACCATGTGCACTACCACCATGTGCACTCTCACCATGGGCACTATCACCGATAACACTGTCACAATAAGTACTGTCTGCATGGGCACTGTCACCAAGGGCACGGCCAACATGTGACCTGTAACCATTGTCAGTGTCACTGTGAGAAGTGTCACCATGGGAATTAACAACATAGGCACTCTCATCATGAGCACTGTCACCATGAGCACTGACACGACGAGCACTGTCACCCAGGGCAGTGCCACCATGAGCACTGTCACCATAACTCTTGCTATGAGAATTGTAACCATGGGCAATTTCTCAATGAGTAATGTCACCATGTGTATTTTCACCTTGGGCACTCTCAAAGTAAACAGTATTACCATGAGCACTTTCACTGTGAACACTGTCACCATGGGCACTGGCACAATGTGGTGTGTCACCATGAGCCATGTCACCATGGGAAATGTCACCGTGAGAAGTGTCACCATAGGCAATGTCACCATGGGCAATGTCACCATGGGAACTGCCATTTTGAGCACTGTCACCATGGGTACTGCAACCATGAGTACTGTCACCATGAGTAATTTAACCATTGGCAGTATGACCATGTGCACTGTCACCATGGGCACTATCACCATGACAACTCTCAGCGTGAGCACTGTCACTGTTGGAAATGGCATTGTGTGCAATTCCACCATGGGCAATGTCACCATGGACATTATCGCTGTGAGCACTGTCAATATGAGCACGTCAACATGAGCCCTGTCACCATGGGCAATGTCACTGTGAGAAGTGTCACTATAGGCAATGTCACCGTGGGCACTGTCACCATGGTCACTGCCACCACTGTCACTGTCATTTTGAGCACTGTCACCATGGGTACTGCAACCATGAGCGCTGTCACCATGAGCACTGTCACCATTGCAAGTATCACCATGTGCACTGTCACCATGGGCACTATCACAATGAGAACTGTCAGCATGGGCACTGTCACTCTTGGCAATGTCACCATGGGCACTATCACTTTGAGCACTGTCAACATGAGCACGTCACCATGGGCACTGTCAACATGGGTACTATCTCGAAGGTCAATGTCACCATGAGCATTGTCAGGATGGGCAACTTCACCGTGAGCACTGTCACCAATGGCACTATCACCATGAGCAATGTCACTGTGGGCCGTGTCACCAGGGGCACTATCACCATGGTTAATGTTATCATTGGCACTTTCCCCGTGAGCACTGTCACCCTGGGCACTGTCATCATGGGCACGGTCACCGTGAGCACTATCTCCATGATCACAGCCACTGTGAACACCATCACCATAATCACTGGCCTCATCGGTACTGTCACCATGAGCACTGCAACAATGAGCACTGTCAGCATGGGCACTTCCCCCATGAGCACTGTCACTATGAGAACTGCTAGCATGGGTATTTTCACCATGAGTACTGTCACCCTGTGTATTGTCACCATTTGCACTGTCACCATGAGGACTATTACCGTGAGCGCTATCACCGTGAGATCTCTCACCATGGTCACTGTCACCATGGCACCTTGCACAATGGGGGCTGTCAACATGAGTGCTGGCACCATTGGTACTATCACTGTGAGCATTCTCACTGTGGTCAGTGTTACCATGGGCACTGTCACCATGAGCACTGTCACCATAGGCAATGTCACCATGGTCTGTGGCACCATGAGCACTGTCAACATGGGCACTCATACAGTGGGCACTGTCACTGTGAGCACTGTCACCTTGGGTACTGCCACCATGAGCGCTGTCACCATGAGCACTGTCACCATTGCGAGTATCACAATGTGCACTGTCACCATGGGCACTGGCACAATGTCGTGTGTCACCTTGAGCAATGTCACCATGGGAAATGTCACCGTGAGATGTGTCACCATAGGCAATGTCACCATGGGCAATGTCACCATGGGAAATGCCATTTTGCACACTGTCACCATGGGTACTGCAACCATGAGTACTGTCACCATTGGCAGTATGACCATGTGCACTGTCACCATGGGCACTATCACCATGACAACTCTCAGCGTGAGCACTGTCACTGTGGGAACTGGCATTGTGTGCAATTCCACCATGGGCAATGTCACCATGGGCACTATCACTGTGAGCACTGTCAATATAAGCACGTCAACATGAGCCCTGTCACCATTGGCAATGTCACTGTGAGAACTGTCACTATAGGCGATGTCCCCGTGGGCACTGTCACCATGGTCACTGCCACCACTGTCACTGTCATTTTGAGCACTGTCACCATGGGTACTGCAACTATGAGCGCTGTCACCATGAGCACTGTCACCATTGCAAGTATCACCATGTGCACTGCCACCATGGGCACTATCACAATGAGAACTGTCAGCATGGGCACTGTCACACTTGGCAATGTCACCATGGGCACTATCACTTTGAGCACTGTCAACATGAGCACGTCACCATGGGCACTGTCAACATGGGTACTATCTCGAAGGTCAATGTCACCATGAGCATTGTCAGGATGGGCAACTTCACCGTTAGCACTGTCACCAATGGCACTATCACCATGAGCAATGTCACTGTGGGCCGTGTCACCAGGGGCACTATCACCATGGTTAATGTTCTCATTGGCACTTTCCCCGTGAGCACTGTCACCCTGGGCACTGTCATCATGGGCACGGTCACCGTGAGCACTATCTCCATGAGCACAGCCACTGTGAACACCATCACCATAATCACTGGCCTCATCGGTACTGTCACCATGAGCACTGCCACAATGAGCACTGTCAGCATGGGCACTTCCCCCATGAGCACTGTCACTATGAGAACTGCTAGCATGGGTATTTTCACCATGAGTACTGTCACCCTCTGTATTGTCACCATTTGCACTGTCACCATCAGGACTATTACCGTGAGTGCTATCACCGTGAGATCTCTCACCATGGTCACTGTCACCATGGCACCTTGCACAATGCGTGCTGTCAACATGAGTGCTGTCACCATTGGCACTATCACCGTGAGCATTCTCACTGTGGTCAGAGTCAACATGGGCTCTGTCACCATGAGCACTGTCACCATAGGCAATGTCACCGTGGTCAGTGTCACCATGAGCAATGTCTCCATGGGCACTCCTACAGTGGGCACTGTCACTGTGCGAACTGTCACCATGGTTACTGCCACTATGAGCAGTGTCTCTGTGAGTACTGTCAGCATGGGTTTTTACCGTGAGCACTGTCACCATGAGCCCTGTCACCATTTTGCAGTGCCACCATGTGCACTACCACCATGTGCACTCTCACCATGGGCACTATCACCGATAACACTGTCACCATAAGTACTGTCTGCATGGGCACTGTCACCAAGGGCACGGCCAACATGTGACCTGTAACCATTGTCAGTGTCACTGTGAGAAGTGTCACCATGGGAATTAACAACATAGGCACTCTCATCATGAGCACTGTCACCATGAGCACTGACACCACGAGCACTGTCACCCAGGGCAGTGCCACCATGAGCACTGTCACCATAACTCTTGCTATGAGAATTGTAACCATGGGCAATTTCTCAATGAGTAATGTCACCATGTGTATTTTCACCTTGGGCACTCTCAAAGTAAACAGTATTACCATGAGCACTTTCACTGTGAACACTGTCACCATGGGCACTGGCACAATGTGGTGTGTCACCATGAGCCATGTCACCATGGGAAATGTCACCGTGAGAAGTGTCACCATAGGCAATGTCACCATGGGCAATGTCACCATGGGAACTGCCATTTTGAGCACTGTCACCATGGGTACTGCAACCATGAGTACTGTCACCATGAGTAATTTAACCATTGGCAGTATGACCATGTGCACTGTCACCATGGGCACTATCACCATGACAACTCTCAGCGTGAGCACTGTCACTGTTGGAAATGGCATTGTGTGCAATTCCACCATGGGCAATGTCACCATGGACATTATCGCTGTGAGCACTGTCAATATGAGCACGTCAACATGAGCCCTGTCACCATGGGCAATGTCACTGTGAGAAGTGTCACTATAGGCAATGTCACCGTGGGCACTGTCACCATGGTCACTGCCACCACTGTCACTGTCATTTTGAGCACTGTCACCATGGGTACTGCAACCATGAGCGCTGTCACCATGAGCACTGTCACCATTGCAAGTATCACCATGTGCACTGTCACCATGGGCACTATCACAATGAGAACTGTCAGCATGGGCACTGTCACTCTTGGCAATGTCACCATGGGCACTATCACTTTGAGCACTGTCAACATGAGCACGTCACCATGGGCACTGTCAACATGGGTACTATCTCGAAGGTCAATGTCACCATGAGCATTGTCAGGATGGGCAACTTCACCGTGAGCACTGTCACCAATGGCACTATCACCATGAGCAATGTCACTGTGGGCCGTGTCACCAGGGGCACTATCACCATGGTTAATGTTATCATTGGCACATTCCCCGTGAGCACTGTCACCCTGGGCACTGTCATCATGGGCACGGTCACCGTGAGCACTATCTCCATGATCACAGCCACTGTGAACACCATCACCATAATCACTGGCCTCATCGGTACTGTCACCATGAGCACTGCAACAATGAGCACTGTCAGCATGGGCACTTCCCCCATGAGCACTGTCACTATGAGAACTGCTAGCATGGGTATTTTCACCATGAGTACTGTCACCCTCTGTATTGTCACCATTTGCACTGTCACCATGAGGACTATTACCGTGAGCGCTATCACCGTGAGATCTCTCACCATGGTCACTGTCACCATGGCACCTTGCACAATGGGGGCTGTCAACATGAGTGCTGGCACCATTGGCACTATCACTGTGAGCATTCTCACTGTGGTCAGTGTTACCATGGGCACTGTCACCATGAGCACTGTCACCATAGGCAATGTCACCATGGTCTGTGGCACCATGAGCACTGTCAACATGGGCACTCATACAGTGGGCACTGTCACTGTGAGCACTGTCACCTTGGGTACTGCCACCATGAGCGCTGTCACCATGAGCACTGTCACCATTGCGAGTATCACAATGTGCACTGTCACCATGGGCACTGGCACAATGTCGTGTGTCACCTTGAGCAATGTCACCATGGGAAATGTCACCGTGAGATGTGTCACCATAGGCAATGTCACCATGGGCAATGTCACCATGGGAAATGCCATTTTGCACACTGTCACCATGGGTACTGCAACCATGAGTACTGTCACCATTGGCAGTATGACCATGTGCACTGTCACCATGGGCACTATCACCATGACAACTCTCAGCGTGAGCACTGTCACTGTTGGAAATGGCATTGTGTGCAATTCCACCATGGGCAATGTCACCATGGGCACTATCACTGTGAGCACTGTCAATATAAGCACGTCAACATGAGCCCTGTCACCATTGGCAATGTCACCGTGAGAAGTGTCACTATAGGCGATGTCCCCGTGGGCACTGTCACCATGGTCACTGCCACCACTGTCACTGTCATTTTGAGCACTGTCACCATGGGTATTGCAACCATGAGCACTGTCACCATGAGCACTGTCACCATTGCGATTATCACCATGTGTACTGTCACCATGGGCACTATCACAATGAGAACTGTCAGCGTGGGCACTGTCACTGTTGGCAAGGGCACCGTGGGCACTTCCACCATGGGCAATGTCACCATGGGCACTATCACTGTGAGCACTGTCAACATGAGCACGTCACCATGGGCACTGTCAACATGGGTACTATCTCGAAGGGCAATGTCACCATGAGCATTGTCAGGAAGGGCAATTTCACCATGAGCACTGTCACCAAAGGCACTATCACCATGAGCAATGTCACTGTGGGCAGTGTCAGCAGGGGAACTATCACCATGGTTAATGTTCTCATTGGCACTTTCCCCGTGAGCACTGTCACCCTGGGCACTGTCATCATGGGCACGGTCACCGTGAGCACTATCTCCATGAGCACAGCCACTGTGAACACCATCACCATAATCACTGGCCTCATCGGTACTGTCACCATGAGCACTGCCACAATGAGCACTGTCAGCATGGGCACTTCCCCCATGAGCACTGTCACTATGAGAACTGCTAGCATGGGTATTTTCACCATGAGTACTGTCACCCTCTGTATTGTCACCATTTGCACTGTCACCATCAGGACTATTACCGTGAGTGCTGTCACCGTGAGATCTCTCACCATGGTCACTGTCACCATGGCACCTTGCACAATGCTTGCTGTCAACATGAGTGCTGTCACCATTGGCACTATCACCGTGAGCATTCTCACTGTGGTCAGAGTCAACATGGGCTCTGTCACCATGAGCACTGTCACCATAGGCAATGTCACCGTGGTCAGTGTCACCATGAGCAATGTCTCCATGGGCACTCCTACAGTGGGCACTGTCACTGTGCGAACTGTCACCATGGTTACTGCCACTATGAGCAGTGTCTCTGTGAGTACTGTCAGCATGGGTTTTTACCGTGAGCACTGTCACCATGAGCCCTGTCACCATTTTGCAGTGCCACCATGTGCACTACCACCATGTGCACTCTCACCATGGGCACTATCACCGATAACACTGTCACCATAAGTACTGTCTGCATGGGCACTGTCACCAAGGGCACGGCCAACATGTGACCTGTAACCATTGTCAGTGTCACTGTGAGAAGTGTCACCATGGGAATTAACAACATAGGCACTCTCATCATGAGCACTGTCACCATGAGCACTGACACCACGAGCACTGTCACCCAGGGCAGTGCCACCATGAGCACTGTCACCATAACTCTTGCTATGAGAATTGTAACCATGGGCAATTTCTCAATGAGTAATGTCACCATGTGTATTTTCACCTTGGGCACTCTCAAAGTAAACAGTATTACCATGAGCACTTTCACTGTGAACACTGTCACCATGGGCACTGGCACAATGTGGTGTGTCACCATGAGCCATGTCACCATGGGAAATGTCACCGTGAGAAGTGTCACCATAGGCAATGTCACCATGGGCAATGTCACCATGGGAACTGCCATTTTGAGCACTGTCACCATGGGTACTGCAACCATGAGTACTGTCACCATGAGTAATTTAACCATTGGCAGTATGACCATGTGCACTGTCACCATGGGCACTATCACCATGACAACTCTCAGCGTGAGCACTGTCACTGTTGGAAATGGCATTGTGTGCAATTCCACCATGGGCAATGTCACCATGGACATTATCGCTGTGAGCACTGTCAATATGAGCACGTCAACATGAGCCCTGTCACCATGGGCAATGTCACTGTGAGAAGTGTCACTATAGGCAATGTCACCGTGGGCACTGTCACCATGGTCACTGCCACCACTGTCACTGTCATTTTGAGCACTGTCACCATGGGTACTGCAACCATGAGCGCTGTCACCATGAGCACTGTCACCATTGCAAGTATCACCATGTGCACTGTCACCATGGGCACTATCACAATGAGAACTGTCAGCATGGGCACTGTCACTCTTGGCAATGTCACCATGGGCACTATCACTTTGAGCACTGTCAACATGAGCACGTCACCATGGGCACTGTCAACATGGGTACTATCTCGAAGGTCAATGTCACCATGAGCATTGTCAGGATGGGCAACTTCACCGTGAGCACTGTCACCAATGGCACTATCACCATGAGCAATGTCACTGTGGGCCGTGTCACCAGGGGCACTATCACCATGGTTAATGTTATCATTGGCACATTCCCCGTGAGCACTGTCACCCTGGGCACTGTCATCATGGGCACGGTCACCGTGAGCACTATCTCCATGATCACAGCCACTGTGAACACCATCACCATAATCACTGGCCTCATCGGTACTGTCACCATGAGCACTGCAACAATGAGCACTGTCAGCATGGGCACTTCCCCCATGAGCACTGTCACTATGAGAACTGCTAGCATGGGTATTTTCACCATGAGTACTGTCACCCTCTGTATTGTCACCATTTGCACTGTCACCATGAGGACTATTACCGTGAGCGCTATCACCGTGAGATCTCTCACCATGGTCACTGTCACCATGGCACCTTGCACAATGGGGGCTGTCAACATGAGTGCTGGCACCATTGGCACTATCACTGTGAGCATTCTCACTGTGGTCAGTGTTACCATGGGCACTGTCACCATGAGCACTGTCACCATAGGCAATGTCACCATGGTCTGTGGCACCATGAGCACTGTCAACATGGGCACTCATACAGTGGGCACTGTCACTGTGAGCACTGTCACCTTGGGTACTGCCACCATGAGCGCTGTCACCATGAGCACTGTCACCATTGCGAGTATCACAATGTGCACTGTCACCATGGGCACTGGCACAATGTCGTGTGTCACCTTGAGCAATGTCACCATGGGAAATGTCACCGTGAGATGTGTCACCATAGGCAATGTCACCATGGGCAATGTCACCATGGGAAATGCCATTTTGCACACTGTCACCATGGGTACTGCAACCATGAGTACTGTCACCATTGGCAGTATGACCATGTGCACTGTCACCATGGGCACTATCACCATGACAACTCTCAGCGTGAGCACTGTCACTGTTGGAAATGGCATTGTGTGCAATTCCACCATGGGCAATGTCACCATGGGCACTATCACTGTGAGCACTGTCAATATAAGCACGTCAACATGAGCCCTGTCACCATTGGCAATGTCACCGTGAGAAGTGTCACTATAGGCGATGTCCCCGTGGGCACTGTCACCATGGTCACTGCCACCACTGTCACTGTCATTTTGAGCACTGTCACCATGGGTATTGCAACCATGAGCACTGTCACCATGAGCACTGTCACCATTGCGATTATCACCATGTGTACTGTCACCATGGGCACTATCACAATGAGAACTGTCAGCGTGGGCACTGTCACTGTTGGCAAGGGCACCGTGGGCACTTCCACCATGGGCAATGTCACCATGGGCACTATCACTGTGAGCACTGTCAACATGAGCACGTCACCATGGGCACTGTCAACATGGGTACTATCTCGAAGGGCAATGTCACCATGAGCATTGTCAGGAAGGGCAATTTCACCATGAGCACTGTCACCAAAGGCACTATCACCATGAGCAATGTCACTGTGGGCAGTGTCAGCAGGGGAACTATCACCATGGTTAATGTTCTCATTGGCACTTTCCCCGTGAGCACTGTCACCCTGGGCACTGTCATCATGGGCACGGTCACCGTGAGCACTATCTCCATGAGCACAGCCACTGTGAACACCATCACCATAATCACTGGCCTCATCGGTACTGTCACCATGAGCACTGCCACAATGAGCACTGTCAGCATGGGCACTTCCCCCATGAGCACTGTCACTATGAGAACTGCTAGCATGGGTATTTTCACCATGAGTACTGTCACCCTCTGTATTGTCACCATTTGCACTGTCACCATCAGGACTATTACCGTGAGTGCTGTCACCGTGAGATCTCTCACCATGGTCACTGTCACCATGGCACCTTGCACAATGCTTGCTGTCAACATGAGTGCTGTCACCATTGGCACTATCACCGTGAGCATTCTCACTGTGGTCAGAGTCAACATGGGCTCTGTCACCATGAGCACTGTCACCATAGGCAATGTCACCGTGGTCAGTGTCACCATGAGCAATGTCTCCATGGGCACTCCTACAGTGGGCACTGTCACTGTGCGAACTGTCACCATGGTTACTGCCACTATGAGCAGTGTCTCTGTGAGTACTGTCAGCATGGGTTTTTACCGTGAGCACTGTCACCATGAGCCCTGTCACCATTTTGCAGTGCCACCATGTGCACTACCACCATGTGCACTCTCACCATGGGCACTATCACCGATAACACTGTCACCATAAGTACTGTCTGCATGGGCACTGTCACCAAGGGCACGGCCAACATGTGACCTGTAACCATTGTCAGTGTCACTGTGAGAAGTGTCACCATGGGAATTAACAACATAGGCACTCTCATCATGAGCACTGTCACCATGAGCACTGACACCACGAGCACTGTCACCCAGGGCAGTGCCACCATGAGCACTGTCACCATAACTGTTGCTATGAGAATTGTAACCATGGGCAATTTCTCAATGAGTAATGTCACCATGTGTATTTTCACCTTGGGCACTCTCAAAGTAAACAGTATTACCATGAGCACTTTCACTGTGAACACTGTCACCATGGGCACTGGCACAATGTGGTGTGTCACCATGAGCCATGTCACCATGGGAAATGTCACCGTGAGAAGTGTCACCATAGGCAATGTCACCATGGGCAATGTCACCATGGGAACTGCCATTTTGAGCACTGTCACCATGGGTACTGCAACCATGAGTACTGTCACCATGAGTAATTTAACCATTGGCAGTATGACCATGTGCACTGTCACCATGGGCACTATCACCATGACAACTCTCAGCGTGAGCACTGTCACTGTTGGAAATGGCATTGTGTGCAATTCCACCATGGGCAATGTCACCATGGACATTATCGCTGTGAGCACTGTCAATATGAGCACGTCAACATGAGCCCTGTCACCATGGGCAATGTCACTGTGAGAAGTGTCACTATAGGCAATGTCACCGTGGGCACTGTCACCATGGTCACTGCCACCACTGTCACTGTCATTTTGAGCACTGTCACCATGGGTACTGCAACCATGAGCGCTGTCACCATGAGCACTGTCACCATTGCAAGTATCACCATGTGCACTGTCACCATGGGCACTATCACAATGAGAACTGTCAGCATGGGCACTGTCACTCTTGGCAATGTCACCATGGGCACTATCACTTTGAGCACTGTCAACATGAGCACGTCACCATGGGCACTGTCAACATGGGTACTATCTCGAAGGTCAATGTCACCATGAGCATTGTCAGGATGGGCAACTTCACCGTGAGCACTGTCACCAATGGCACTATCACCATGAGCAATGTCACTGTGGGCCGTGTCACCAGGGGCACTATCACCATGGTTAATGTTATCATTGGCACATTCCCCGTGAGCACTGTCACCCTGGGCACTGTCATCATGGGCACGGTCACCGTGAGCACTATCTCCATGATCACAGCCACTGTGAACACCATCACCATAATCACTGGCCTCATCGGTACTGTCACCATGAGCACTGCAACAATGAGCACTGTCAGCATGGGCACTTCCCCCATGAGCACTGTCACTATGAGAACTGCTAGCATGGGTATTTTCACCATGAGTACTGTCACCCTCTGTATTGTCACCATTTGCACTGTCACCATGAGGACTATTACCGTGAGCGCTATCACCGTGAGATCTCTCACCATGGTCACTGTCACCATGGCACCTTGCACAATGGGGGCTGTCAACATGAGTGCTGGCACCATTGGCACTATCACTGTGAGCATTCTCACTGTGGTCAGTGTTACCATGGGCACTGTCACCATGAGCACTGTCACCATAGGCAATGTCACCATGGTCTGTGGCACCATGAGCACTGTCAACATGGGCACTCATACAGTGGGCACTGTCACTGTGAGCACTGTCACCTTGGGTACTGCCACCATGAGCGCTGTCACCATGAGCACTGTCACCATTGCGAGTATCACAATGTGCACTGTCACCATGGGCACTGGCACAATGTCGTGTGTCACCTTGAGCAATGTCACCATGGGAAATGTCACCGTGAGATGTGTCACCATAGGCAATGTCACCATGGGCAATGTCACCATGGGAAATGCCATTTTGCACACTGTCACCATGGGTACTGCAACCATGAGTACTGTCACCATTGGCAGTATGACCATGTGCACTGTCACCATGGGCACTATCACCATGACAACTCTCAGCGTGAGCACTGTCACTGTTGGAAATGGCATTGTGTGCAATTCCACCATGGGCAATGTCACCATGGGCACTATCACTGTGAGCACTGTCAATATAAGCACGTCAACATGAGCCCTGTCACCATTGGCAATGTCACCGTGAGAAGTGTCACTATAGGCGATGTCCCCGTGGGCACTGTCACCATGGTCACTGCCACCACTGTCACTGTCATTTTGAGCACTGTCACCATGGGTATTGCAACCATGAGCACTGTCACCATGAGCACTGTCACCATTGCGATTATCACCATGTGTACTGTCACCATGGGCACTATCACAATGAGAACTGTCAGCGTGGGCACTGTCACTGTTGGCAAGGGCACCGTGGGCACTTCCACCATGGGCAATGTCACCATGGGCACTATCACTGTGAGCACTGTCAACATGAGCACGTCACCATGGGCACTGTCAACATGGGTACTATCTCGAAGGGCAATGTCACCATGAGCATTGTCAGGAAGGGCAATTTCACCATGAGCACTGTCACCAAAGGCACTATCACCATGAGCAATGTCACTGTGGGCAGTGTCAGCAGGGGAACTATCACCATGGTTAATGTTCTCATTGGCACTTTCCCCGTGAGCACTGTCACCCTGGGCACTGTCATCATGGGCACGGTCACCGTGAGCACTATCTCCATGAGCACAGCCACTGTGAACACCATCACCATAATCACTGGCCTCATCGGTACTGTCACCATGAGCACTGCCACAATGAGCACTGTCAGCATGGGCACTTCCCCCATGAGCACTGTCACTATGAGAACTGCTAGCATGGGTATTTTCACCATGAGTACTGTCACCCTCTGTATTGTCACCATTTGCACTGTCACCATCAGGACTATTACCGTGAGTGCTGTCACCGTGAGATCTCTCACCATGGTCACTGTCACCATGGCACCTTGCACAATGCTTGCTGTCAACATGAGTGCTGTCACCATTGGCACTATCACCGTGAGCATTCTCACTGTGGTCAGAGTCAACATGGGCTCTGTCACCATGAGCACTGTCACCATAGGCAATGTCACCGTGGTCAGTGTCACCATGAGCAATGTCTCCATGGGCACTCCTACAGTGGGCACTGTCACTGTGCGAACTGTCACCATGGTTACTGCCACTATGAGCAGTGTCTCTGTGAGTACTGTCAGCATGGGTTTTTACCGTGAGCACTGTCACCATGAGCCCTGTCACCATTTTGCAGTGCCACCATGTGCACTACCACCATGTGCACTCTCACCATGGGCACTATCACCGATAACACTGTCACCATAAGTACTGTCTGCATGGGCACTGTCACCAAGGGCACGGCCAACATGTGACCTGTAACCATTGTCAGTGTCACTGTGAGAAGTGTCACCATGGGAATTAACAACATAGGCACTCTCATCATGAGCACTGTCACCATGAGCACTGACACCACGAGCACTGTCACCCAGGGCAGTGCCACCATGAGCACTGTCACCATAACTCTTGCTATGAGAATTGTAACCATGGGCAATTTCTCAATGAGTAATGTCACCATGTGTATTTTCACCTTGGGCACTCTCAAAGTAAACAGTATTACCATGAGCACTTTCACTGTGAACACTGTCACCATGGGCACTGGCACAATGTGGTGTGTCACCATGAGCCATGTCACCATGGGAAATGTCACCGTGAGAAGTGTCACCATAGGCAATGTCACCATGGGCAATGTCACCATGGGAACTGCCATTTTGAGCACTGTCACCATGGGTACTGCAACCATGAGTACTGTCACCATGAGTAATTTAACCATTGGCAGTATGACCATGTGCACTGTCACCATGGGCACTATCACCATGACAACTCTCAGCGTGAGCACTGTCACTGTTGGAAATGGCATTGTGTGCAATTCCACCATGGGCAATGTCACCATGGACATTATCGCTGTGAGCACTGTCAATATGAGCACGTCAACATGAGCCCTGTCACCATGGGCAATGTCACTGTGAGAAGTGTCACTATAGGCAATGTCACCGTGGGCACTGTCACCATGGTCACTGCCACCACTGTCACTGTCATTTTGAGCACTGTCACCATGGGTACTGCAACCATGAGCGCTGTCACCATGAGCACTGTCACCATTGCAAGTATCACCATGTGCACTGTCACCATGGGCACTATCACAATGAGAACTGTCAGCATGGGCACTGTCACTCTTGGCAATGTCACCATGGGCACTATCACTTTGAGCACTGTCAACATGAGCACGTCACCATGGGCACTGTCAACATGGGTACTATCTCGAAGGTCAATGTCACCATGAGCATTGTCAGGATGGGCAACTTCACCGTGAGCACTGTCACCAATGGCACTATCACCATGAGCAATGTCACTGTGGGCCGTGTCACCAGGGGCACTATCACCATGGTTAATGTTATCATTGGCACATTCCCCGTGAGCACTGTCACCCTGGGCACTGTCATCATGGGCACGGTCACCGTGAGCACTATCTCCATGATCACAGCCACTGTGAACACCATCACCATAATCACTGGCCTCATCGGTACTGTCACCATGAGCACTGCAACAATGAGCACTGTCAGCATGGGCACTTCCCCCATGAGCACTGTCACTATGAGAACTGCTAGCATGGGTATTTTCACCATGAGTACTGTCACCCTCTGTATTGTCACCATTTGCACTGTCACCATGAGGACTATTACCGTGAGCGCTATCACCGTGAGATCTCTCACCATGGTCACTGTCACCATGGCACCTTGCACAATGGGGGCTGTCAACATGAGTGCTGGCACCATTGGCACTATCACTGTGAGCATTCTCACTGTGGTCAGTGTTACCATGGGCACTGTCACCATGAGCACTGTCACCATAGGCAATGTCACCATGGTCTGTGGCACCATGAGCACTGTCAACATGGGCACTCATACAGTGGGCACTGTCACTGTGAGCACTGTCACCTTGTGTACTGCCACCATGAGCGCTGTCACCATGAGCACTGTCACCATTGCGAGTATCACAATGTGCACTGTCACCATGGGCACTGGCACAATGTCGTGTGTCACCTTGAGCAATGTCACCATGGGAAATGTCACCGTGAGATGTGTCACCATAGGCAATGTCACCATGGGCAATGTCACCATGGGAAATGCCATTTTGCACACTGTCACCATGGGTACTGCAACCATGAGTACTGTCACCATTGGCAGTATGACCATGTGCACTGTCACCATGGGCACTATCACCATGACAACTCTCAGCGTGAGCACTGTCACTGTTGGAAATGGCATTGTGTGCAATTCCACCATGGGCAATGTCACCATGGGCACTATCACTGTGAGCACTGTCAATATAAGCACGTCAACATGAGCCCTGTCACCATTGGCAATGTCACCGTGAGAAGTGTCACTATAGGCGATGTCCCCGTGGGCACTGTCACCATGGTCACTGCCACCACTGTCACTGTCATTTTGAGCACTGTCACCATGGGTATTGCAACCATGAGCACTGTCACCATGAGCACTGTCACCATTGCGATTATCACCATGTGTACTGTCACCATGGGCACTATCACAATGAGAACTGTCAGCGTGGGCACTGTCACTGTTGGCAAGGGCACCGTGGGCACTTCCACCATGGGCAATGTCACCATGGGCACTATCACTGTGAGCACTGTCAACATGAGCACGTCACCATGGGCACTGTCAACATGGGTACTATCTCGAAGGGCAATGTCACCATGAGCATTGTCAGGAAGGGCAATTTCACCATGAGCACTGTCACCAAAGGCACTATCACCATGAGCAATGTCACTGTGGGCAGTGTCAGCAGGGGAACTATCACCATGGTTAATGTTCTCATTGGCACTTTCCCCGTGAGCACTGTCACCCTGGGCACTGTCATCATGGGCACGGTCACCGTGAGCACTATCTCCATGAGCACAGCCACTGTGAACACCATCACCATAATCACTGGCCTCATCGGTACTGTCACCATGAGCACTGCCACAATGAGCACTGTCAGCATGGGCACTTCCCCCATGAGCACTGTCACTATGAGAACTGCTAGCATGGGTATTTTCACCATGAGTACTGTCACCCTCTGTATTGTCACCATTTGCACTGTCACCATCAGGACTATTACCGTGAGTGCTGTCACCGTGAGATCTCTCACCATGGTCACTGTCACCATGGCACCTTGCACAATGCTTGCTGTCAACATGAGTGCTGTCACCATTGGCACTATCACCGTGAGCATTCTCACTGTGGTCAGAGTCAACATGGGCTCTGTCACCATGAGCACTGTCACCATAGGCAATGTCACCGTGGTCAGTGTCACCATGAGCAATGTCTCCATGGGCACTCCTACAGTGGGCACTGTCACTGTGCGAACTGTCACCATGGTTACTGCCACTATGAGCAGTGTCTCTGTGAGTACTGTCAGCATGGGTTTTTACCGTGAGCACTGTCACCATGAGCCCTGTCACCATTTTGCAGTGCCACCATGTGCACTACCACCATGTGCACTCTCACCATGGGCACTATCACCGATAACACTGTCACCATAAGTACTGTCTGCATGGGCACTGTCACCAAGGGCACGGCCAACATGTGACCTGTAACCATTGTCAGTGTCACTGTGAGAAGTGTCACCATGGGAATTAACAACATAGGCACTCTCATCATGAGCACTGTCACCATGAGCACTGACACCACGAGCACTGTCACCCAGGGCAGTGCCACCATGAGCACTGTCACCATAACTGTTGCTATGAGAATTGTAACCATGGGCAATTTCTCAATGAGTAATGTCACCATGTGTATTTTCACCTTGGGCACTCTCAAAGTAAACAGTATTACCATGAGCACTTTCACTGTGAACACTGTCACCATGGGCACTGGCACAATGTGGTGTGTCACCATGAGCCATGTCACCATGGGAAATGTCACCGTGAGAAGTGTCACCATAGGCAATGTCACCATGGGCAATGTCACCATGGGAACTGCCATTTTGAGCACTGTCACCATGGGTACTGCAACCATGAGTACTGTCACCATGAGTAATTTAACCATTGGCAGTATGACCATGTGCACTGTCACCATGGGCACTATCACCATGACAACTCTCAGCGTGAGCACTGTCACTGTTGGAAATGGCATTGTGTGCAATTCCACCATGGGCAATGTCACCATGGACATTATCGCTGTGAGCACTGTCAATATGAGCACGTCAACATGAGCCCTGTCACCATGGGCAATGTCACTGTGAGAAGTGTCACTATAGGCAATGTCACCGTGGGCACTGTCACCATGGTCACTGCCACCACTGTCAATGTCATTTTGAGCACTGTCACCATGGGTACTGCAACCATGAGTGCGGTCACCATGAGCACTGTCACCATTGCAAGTATCACCATGTGCACTGTCACCATGGGCACTATCACAATGAGAACTGTCAGCATGGGCACTGTCACTCTTGGCAATGTCACCATGGGCACTATCACTGTGAGCACTGTCAACATGAGCACGTCACCATGGGCACTGTCAACATGGGTACTATCTCGAAGGTCAATGTCACCATGAGCATTGTCAGGATGGGCAACTTCACCGTGAGCACTGTCACCAATGGCACTATCACCATGAGCAATGTCACTGTGGGCCGTGTCACCAGGGGCACTATCACCATGGTTAATGTTCTCATTGGCACTTTCCCCGTGAGCACTGTCACCCTGGGCACTGCCATCATGGGCACGGTCACCGTGAGCACTATCTCCATGAGCACAGCCACTGTGAACACCATCACCATAATCACTGGCCTCATCGGTACTGTCACCATGAGCACTGCCACAATGAGCACTGTCAGCATGGGCACTTCCCCCATGAGCACTGTCACTATGAGAACTGCTAGCATGGGTATTTTCACCATGAGTACTGTCACCCTGTGTATTGTCACCATTTGCACTGTCACCATCAGGACTATTACCGTGAGTGCTATCACCGTGAGATCTCTCACCATGGTCACTGTCACCATGGCACCTTGCACAATGCGTGCTGTCAACATGAGTGCTGTCACCATTGGCACTATCACCGTGAGCATTCTCACTGTGGTCAGAGTCAACATGGGCTCTGTCACCATGAGCACTGTCACCATAGGCAATGTCACCGTGGTCAGTGTCACCATGAGCAATGTCTCCATGGGCACTCCTACAGTGGGCACTGTCACTGTGCGAAATGTCACCATGGTTACTGCCACTATGAGCAGTGTCTCTGTGAGTACTGTCAGCATGGGTTTTTACCGTGAGCACTGTCACCATGAGCCCTGTCACCATTTTGCAGTGCCACCATGTGCACTACCACCATGTGCACTCTCACCATGGGCACTATCACCGATAACACTGTCACAATAAGTACTGTCTGCATGGGCACTGTCACCAAGGGCACGGCCAACATGTGACCTGTAACCATTGTCAGTGTCACTGTGAGAAGTGTCACCATGGGAATTAACAACATAGGCACTCTCATCATGAGCACTGTCACCATGAGCACTGACACGACGAGCACTGTCACCCAGGGCAGTGCCACCATGAGCACTGTCACCATAACTGTTGCTATGAGAATTGTAACCATGGGCAATTTCTCAATGAGTAATGTCACCATGTGTATTTTCACCTTGGGCACTCTCAAAGTAAACAGTATTACCATGAGCACTTTCACTGTGAACACTGTCACCATGGGCACTGGCACAATGTGGTGTGTCACCATGAGCCATGTCACCATGGGAAATGTCACCGTGAGAAGTGTCACCATAGGCAATGTCACCATGGGCAATGTCACCATGGGAACTGCCATTTTGAGCACTGTCACCATGGGTACTGCAACCATGAGTACTGTCACCATGAGTAATTTAACCATTGGCAGTATGACCATGTGCACTGTCACCATGGGCACTATCACCATGACAACTCTCAGCGTGAGCACTGTCACTGTTGGAAATGGCATTGTGTGCAATTCCACCATGGGCAATGTCACCATGGACATTATCGCTGTGAGCACTGTCAATATGAGCACGTCAACATGAGCCCTGTCACCATGGGCAATGTCACTGTGAGAAGTGTCACTATAGGCAATGTCACCGTGGGCACTGTCACCATGGTCACTGCCACCACTGTCAATGTCATTTTGAGCACTGTCACCATGGGTACTGCAACCATGAGTGCGGTCACCATGAGCACTGTCACCATTGCAAGTATCACCATGTGCACTGTCACCATGGGCACTATCACAATGAGAACTGTCAGCATGGGCACTGTCACTCTTGGCAATGTCACCATGGGCACTATCACTGTGAGCACTGTCAACATGAGCACGTCACCATGGGCACTGTCAACATGGGTACTATCTCGAAGGTCAATGTCACCATGAGCATTGTCAGGATGGGCAACTTCACCGTGAGCACTGTCACCAATGGCACTATCACCATGAGCAATGTCACTGTGGGCCGTGTCACCAGGGGCACTATCACCATGGTTAATGTTCTCATTGGCACTTTCCCCGTGAGCACTGTCACCCTGGGCACTGCCATCATGGGCACGGTCACCGTGAGCACTATCTCCATGAGCACAGCCACTGTGAACACCATCACCATAATCACTGGCCTCATCGGTACTGTCACCATGAGCACTGCCACAATGAGCACTGTCAGCATGGGCACTTCCCCCATGAGCACTGTCACTATGAGAACTGCTAGCATGGGTATTTTCACCATGAGTACTGTCACCCTCTCTATTGTCACCATTTGCACTGTCACCATCAGGACTATTACCGTGAGTGCTATCACCGTGAGATCTCTCACCATGGTCACTGTCACCATGGCACCTTGCACAATGCGTGCTGTCAACATGAGTGCTGTCACCATTGGCACTATCACCGTGAGCATTCTCACTGTGGTCAGAGTCAACATGGGCTCTGTCACCATGAGCACTGTCACCATAGGCAATGTCACCGTGGTCAGTGTCACCATGAGCAATGTCTCCATGGGCACTCCTACAGTGGGCACTGTCACTGTGCGAAATGTCACCATGGTTACTGCCACTATGAGCAGTGTCTCTGTGAGTACTGTCAGCATGGGTTTTTACCGTGAGCACTGTCACCATGAGCCCTGTCACCATTTTGCAGTGCCACCATGTGCACTACCACCATGTGCACTCTCACCATGGGCACTATCACCGATAACACTGTCACAATAAGTACTGTCTGCATGGGCACTGTCACCAAGGGCACGGCCAACATGTGACCTGTAACCATTGTCAGTGTCACTGTGAGAAGTGTCACCATGGGAATTAACAACATAGGCACTCTCATCATGAGCACTGTCACCATGAGCACTGACACGACGAGCACTGTCACCCAGGGCAGTGCCACCATGAGCACTGTCACCATAACTCTTGCTATGAGAATTGTAACCATGGGCAATTTCTCAATGAGTAATGTCACCATGTGTATTTTCACCTTGGGCACTCTCAAAGTAAACAGTATTACCATGAGCACTTTCACTGTGAACACTGTCACCATGGGCACTGGCACAATGTGGTGTGTCACCATGAGCCATGTCACCATGGGAAATGTCACCGTGAGAAGTGTCACCATAGGCAATGTCACCATGGGCAATGTCACCATGGGAACTGCCATTTTGAGCACTGTCACCATGGGTACTGCAACCATGAGTACTGTCACCATGAGTAATTTAACCATTGGCAGTATGACCATGTGCACTGTCACCATGGGCACTATCACCATGACAACTCTCAGCGTGAGCACTGTCACTGTTGGAAATGGCATTGTGTGCAATTCCACCATGGGCAATGTCACCATGGACATTATCGCTGTGAGCACTGTCAATATGAGCACGTCAACATGAGCCCTGTCACCATGGGCAATGTCACTGTGAGAAGTGTCACTATAGGCAATGTCACCGTGGGCACTGTCACCATGGTCACTGCCACCACTGTCACTGTCATTTTGAGCACTGTCACCATGGGTACTGCAACCATGAGCGCTGTCACCATGAGCACTGTCACCATTGCAAGTATCACCATGTGCACTGTCACCATGGGCACTATCACAATGAGAACTGTCAGCATGGGCACTGTCACTCTTGGCAATGTCACCATGGGCACTATCACTTTGAGCACTGTCAACATGAGCACGTCACCATGGGCACTGTCAACATGGGTACTATCTCGAAGGTCAATGTCACCATGAGCATTGTCAGGATGGGCAACTTCACCGTGAGCACTGTCACCAATGGCACTATCACCATGAGCAATGTCACTGTGGGCCGTGTCACCAGGGGCACTATCACCATGGTTAATGTTATCATTGGCACTTTCCCCGTGAGCACTGTCACCCTGGGCACTGTCATCATGGGCACGGTCACCGTGAGCACTATCTCCATGATCACAGCCACTGTGAACACCATCACCATAATCACTGGCCTCATCGGTACTGTCACCATGAGCACTGCAACAATGAGCACTGTCAGCATGGGCACTTCCCCCATGAGCACTGTCACTATGAGAACTGCTAGCATGGGTATTTTCACCATGAGTACTGTCACCCTGTGTATTGTCACCATTTGCACTGTCACCATGAGGACTATTACCGTGAGCGCTATCACCGTGAGATCTCTCACCATGGTCACTGTCACCATGGCACCTTGCACAATGGGGGCTGTCAACATGAGTGCTGGCACCATTGGCACTATCACTGTGAGCATTCTCACTGTGGTCAGTGTTACCATGGGCACTGTCACCATGAGCACTGTCACCATAGGCAATGTCACCATGGTCTGTGGCACCATGAGCACTGTCAACATGGGCACTCATACAGTGGGCACTGTCACTGTGAGCACTGTCACCTTGGGTACTGCCACCATGAGCGCTGTCACCATGAGCACTGTCACCATTGCGAGTATCACAATGTGCACTGTCACCATGGGCACTGGCACAATGTCGTGTGTCACCTTGAGCAATGTCACCATGGGAAATGTCACCGTGAGATGTGTCACCATAGGCAATGTCACCATGGGCAATGTCACCATGGGAAATGCCATTTTGCACACTGTCACCATGGGTACTGCAACCATGAGTACTGTCACCATTGGCAGTATGACCATGTGCACTGTCACCATGGGCACTATCACCATGACAACTCTCAGCGTGAGCACTGTCACTGTGGGAACTGGCATTGTGTGCAATTCCACCATGGGCAATGTCACCATGGGCACTATCACTGTGAGCACTGTCAATATAAGCACGTCAACATGAGCCCTGTCACCATGGGCAATGTCACTGTGAGAAGTGTCACTATAGGCGATGTCCCCGTGGGCACTGTCACCATGGTCACTGCCACCACTGTCACTGTCATTTTGAGCACTGTCACCATGGGTACTGCAACTATGAGCGCTGTCACCATGAGCACTGTCACCATTGCAAGTATCACCATGTGCACTGCCACCATGGGCACTATCACAATGAGAACTGTCAGCATGGGCACTGTCACACTTGGCAATGTCACCATGGGCACTATCACTTTGAGCACTGTCAACATGAGCACGTCACCATGGGCACTGTCAACATGGGTACTATCTCGAAGGTCAATGTCACCATGAGCATTGTCAGGATGGGCAACTTCACCGTTAGCACTGTCACCAATGGCACTATCACCATGAGCAATGTCACTGTGGGCCGTGTCACCAGGGGCACTATCACCATGGTTAATGTTCTCATTGGCACTTTCCCCGTGAGCACTGTCACCCTGGGCACTGTCATCATGGGCACGGTCACCGTGAGCACTATCTCCATGAGCACAGCCACTGTGAACACCATCACCATAATCACTGGCCTCATCGGTACTGTCACCATGAGCACTGCCACAATGAGCACTGTCAGCATGGGCACTTCCCCCATGAGCACTGTCACTATGAGAACTGCTAGCATGGGTATTTTCACCATGAGTACTGTCACCCTCTGTATTGTCACCATTTGCACTGTCACCATCAGGACTATTACCGTGAGTGCTATCACCGTGAGATCTCTCACCATGGTCACTGTCACCATGGCACCTTGCACAATGCGTGCTGTCAACATGAGTGCTGTCACCATTGGCACTATCACCGTGAGCATTCTCACTGTGGTCAGAGTCAACATGGGCTCTGTCACCATGAGCACTGTCACCATAGGCAATGTCACCGTGGTCAGTGTCACCATGAGCAATGTCTCCATGGGCACTCCTACAGTGGGCACTGTCACTGTGCGAACTGTCACCATGGTTACTGCCACTATGAGCAGTGTCTCTGTGAGTACTGTCAGCATGGGTTTTTACCGTGAGCACTGTCACCATGAGCCCTGTCACCATTTTGCAGTGCCACCATGTGCACTACCACCATGTGCACTCTCACCATGGGCACTATCACCGATAACACTGTCACCATAAGTACTGTCTGCATGGGCACTGTCACCAAGGGCACGGCCAACATGTGACCTGTAACCATTGTCAGTGTCACTGTGAGAAGTGTCACCATGGGAATTAACAACATAGGCACTCTCATCATGAGCACTGTCACCATGAGCACTGACACCACGAGCACTGTCACCCAGGGCAGTGCCACCATGAGCACTGTCACCATAACTCTTGCTATGAGAATTGTAACCATGGGCAATTTCTCAATGAGTAATGTCACCATGTGTATTTTCACCTTGGGCACTCTCAAAGTAAACAGTATTACCATGAGCACTTTCACTGTGAACACTGTCACCATGGGCACTGGCACAATGTGGTGTGTCACCATGAGCCATGTCACCATGGGAAATGTCACCGTGAGAAGTGTCACCATAGGCAATGTCACCATGGGCAATGTCACCATGGGAACTGCCATTTTGAGCACTGTCACCATGGGTACTGCAACCATGAGTACTGTCACCATGAGTAATTTAACCATTGGCAGTATGACCATGTGCACTGTCACCATGGGCACTATCACCATGACAACTCTCAGCGTGAGCACTGTCACTGTTGGAAATGGCATTGTGTGCAATTCCACCATGGGCAATGTCACCATGGACATTATCGCTGTGAGCACTGTCAATATGAGCACGTCAACATGAGCCCTGTCACCATGGGCAATGTCACTGTGAGAAGTGTCACTATAGGCAATGTCACCGTGGGCACTGTCACCATGGTCACTGCCACCACTGTCACTGTCATTTTGAGCACTGTCACCATGGGTACTGCAACCATGAGCGCTGTCACCATGAGCACTGTCACCATTGCAAGTATCACCATGTGCACTGTCACCATGGGCACTATCACAATGAGAACTGTCAGCATGGGCACTGTCACTCTTGGCAATGTCACCATGGGCACTATCACTTTGAGCACTGTCAACATGAGCACGTCACCATGGGCACTGTCAACATGGGTACTATCTCGAAGGTCAATGTCACCATGAGCATTGTCAGGATGGGCAACTTCACCGTGAGCACTGTCACCAATGGCACTATCACCATGAGCAATGTCACTGTGGGCCGTGTCACCAGGGGCACTATCACCATGGTTAATGTTATCATTGGCACTTTCCCCGTGAGCACTGTCACCCTGGGCACTGTCATCATGGGCACGGTCACCGTGAGCACTATCTCCATGATCACAGCCACTGTGAACACCATCACCATAATCACTGGCCTCATCGGTACTGTCACCATGAGCACTGCAACAATGAGCACTGTCAGCATGGGCACTTCCCCCATGAGCACTGTCACTATGAGAACTGCTAGCATGGGTATTTTCACCATGAGTACTGTCACCCTGTGTATTGTCACCATTTGCACTGTCACCATGAGGACTATTACCGTGAGCGCTATCACCGTGAGATCTCTCACCATGGTCACTGTCACCATGGCACCTTGCACAATGGGGGCTGTCAACATGAGTGCTGGCACCATTGGCACTATCACTGTGAGCATTCTCACTGTGGTCAGTGTTACCATGGGCACTGTCACCATGAGCACTGTCACCATAGGCAATGTCACCATGGTCTGTGGCACCATGAGCACTGTCAACATGGGCACTCATACAGTGGGCACTGTCACTGTGAGCACTGTCACCTTGGGTACTGCCACCATGAGCGCTGTCACCATGAGCACTGTCACCATTGCGAGTATCACAATGTGCACTGTCACCATGGGCACTGGCACAATGTCGTGTGTCACCTTGAGCAATGTCACCATGGGAAATGTCACCGTGAGATGTGTCACCATAGGCAATGTCACCATGGGCAATGTCACCATGGGAAATGCCATTTTGCACACTGTCACCATGGGTACTGCAACCATGAGTACTGTCACCATTGGCAGTATGACCATGTGCACTGTCACCATGGGCACTATCACCATGACAACTCTCAGCGTGAGCACTGTCACTGTGGGAACTGGCATTGTGTGCAATTCCACCATGGGCAATGTCACCATGGGCACTATCACTGTGAGCACTGTCAATATAAGCACGTCAACATGAGCCCTGTCACCATTGTCAATGTCACCGTGAGAAGTGTCACTATAGGCGATGTCCCCGTGGGCACTGTCACCATGGTCACTGCCACCACTGTCACTGTCATTTTGAGCACTGTCACCATGGGTATTGCAACCATGAGCACTGTCACCATGAGCACTGTCACCATTGCGATTATCACCATGTGTACTGTCACCATGGGCACTATCACAATGAGAACTGTCAGCGTGGGCACTGTCACTGTTGGCAAGGGCACCGTGGGCACTTCCACCATGGGCAATGTCACCATGGGCACTATCACTGTGAGCACTGTCAACATGAGCACGTCACCATGGGCACTGTCAACATGGGTACTATCTCGAAGGGCAATGTCACCATGAGCATTGTCAGGAAGGGCAATTTCACCATGAGCACTGTCACCAAAGGCACTATCACCATGAGCAATGTCACTGTGGGCCGTGTCACCAGGGGCACTATCACCATGGTTAATGTTCTCATTGGCACTTTCCCCGTGAGCACTGTCACCCTGGGCACTGTCATCATGGGCACGGTCACCGTGAGCACTATCTCCATGAGCACAGCCACTGTGAACACCATCACCATAATCACTGGCCTCATCGGTACTGTCACCATGAGCACTGCCACAATGAGCACTGTCAGCATGGGCACTTCCCCCATGAGCACTGTCACTATGAGAACTGCTAGCATGGGTATTTTCACCATGAGTACTGTCACCCTCTGTATTGTCACCATTTGCACTGTCACCATCAGGACTATTACCGTGAGTGCTATCACCGTGAGATCTCTCACCATGGTCACTGTCACCATGGCACCTTGCACAATGCGTGCTGTCAACATGAGTGCTGTCACCATTGGCACTATCACCGTGAGCATTCTCACTGTGGTCAGAGTCAACATGGGCTCTGTCACCATGAGCACTGTCACCATAGGCAATGTCACCGTGGTCAGTGTCACCATGAGCAATGTCTCCATGGGCACTCCTACAGTGGGCAATGTCACTGTGCGAACTGTCACCATGGTTACTGCCACTATGAGCAGTGTCTCTGTGAGTACTGTCAGCATGGGTTTTTACCGTGAGCACTGTCACCATGAGCCCTGTCACCATTCTTCAGTGCCACCATGTGCACTACCACCATGTGCACTCTCACCATGGGCACTATCACCGATAACACTGTCACCATAAGTACTGTCTGCATGGGCACTGTCACCAAGGGCACGGCCAACATGTGACCTGTAACCATTGTCAGTGAAACTGTGAGAAGTGTCACCATGGGAATTAACAACATAGGCACTCTCATCATGAGCACTGTCACCATGAGCACTGACACCACGAGCACTTTCACCCAGGGCAGTGCCACCATGAGCACTGTCACCATAACTCTTGCTATGAGAATTGTAACCATGGGCAATTTCTCAATGAGTAATGTCACCATGTGTATTTTCACCTTGGGCACTCTCAAAGTAAACAGTATTACCATGAGCACTTTCACTGTGAACACTGTCACCATGGGCACTGGCACAATGTGGTGTGTCACCATGAGCCATGTCACCATGGGAAATGTCACCGTGAGAAGTGTCACCATAGGCAATGTCACCATGGGCAATGTCACCATGGGAAATGCCATTTTGAGCACTGTCACCATGGGTACTACAACCATGAGTACTGTCACCATGAGTAATTTAACCATTGGCAGTATGACCATGTGCACTGTCACCATGGGCACTATCACCATGACAACTCTCAGCGTGAGCACTGTCACTGTTGGAAATGGCATTGTGTGCAATTCCACCATGGGCAATGTCACCATGGACATTATCGCTGTGAGCACTGTCAATATGAGCACGTCAACATGAGCCCTGTCACCATGGGCAATGTCACTGTGAGAAGTGTCACTATAGGCAATGTCACCGTGGGCACTGTCACCATGGTCACTGCCACCACTGTCACTGTCATTTTGAGCACTGTCACCATGGGTACTGCAACCATGAGCGCTGTCACCATGAGCACTGTCACCATTGCAAGTATCACCATGTGCACTGTCACCATGGGCTCTATCACAATGAGAACTGTCAGCATGGGCACTGTCACTCTTGGCAATGTCACCATGGGCACTATCACTGTGAGCACTGTCAACATGAGCACGTCACCATGGGCACTGTCAACATGGGTACTATCTCGAAGGTCAATGTCACCATGAGCATTGTCAGGATGGGCAACTTCACCGTGAGCACTGTCACCAATGGCACTATCACCATGAGCAATGTCACTGTGGGCCGTGTCACCAGGGGCACTATCACCATGGTTAATGTTCTCATTGGCACTTTCCCCGTGAGCACTGTCACCCTGGGCACTGTCATCATGGGCACGGTCACCGTGAGCACTATCTCCATGAGCACAGCCACTGTGAATACCATCACCATAATCACTGGCCTCATCGGTACTGTCACCATGAGCACTGCCACAATGAGCACTGTCAGCATGGGCACTTCCCCCATGAGCACTGTCACTATGAGAACTCCTAGCATGGGTATTTTCACCATGAGTACTGTCACCCTCTGTATTGTCACCATTTGCACTGTCACCATCAGGACTATTACCGTGAGTGCTATCACCGTGAGATCTCTCACCATGGTCACTGTCACCATGGCACCTTGCACAATG
This sequence comes from Mesoplodon mirus, assembly GCF_964341445.2. NCBI lineage: Eukaryota > Metazoa > Chordata > Mammalia > Artiodactyla > Ziphiidae > Mesoplodon > Mesoplodon mirus. The sequence continues at coordinate 139,448 of NW_028295312.1, forward strand.
CGTGCTGTCAACATGAGTGCTGTCACCATTGGCACTATCACCGTGAGCATTCTCACTGTGGTCAGAGTCAACATGGGCTCTGTCACCATGAGCACTGTCACCATAGGCAATGTCACCGTGGTCAGTGTCACCATGAGCAATGTCTCCATGGGCACTCCTACAGTGGGCACTGTCACTGTGCGAACTGTCACCATGGTTACTGCCACTATGAGCAGTGTCTCTGTGAGTACTGTCAGCATGGGTTTTTACCGTGAGCACTGTCACCATGAGCCCTGTCACCATTTTGCAGTGCCACCATGTGCACTACCACCATGTGCACTCTCACCATGGGCACTATCACCGATAACACTGTCACCATAAGTACTGTCTGCATGGGCACTGTCACCAAGGGCACGGCCAACATGTGACCTGTAACCATTGTCAGTGTCACTGTGAGAAGTGTCACCATGGGAATTAACAACATAGGCACTCTCATCATGAGCACTCTCACCATGAGCACTGACACCACGAGCACTGTCACCCAGGGCAGTGCCACCATGAGCACTGTCACCATAACTGTTGCTATGAGAATTGTAACCATGGGCAATTTCTCAATGAGTAATGTCACCATGTGTATTTTCACCTTGGGCAATCTCAAAGTAAACAGTATTACCATGAGCACTTTCACTGTGAACACTGTCACCATGGGCACTGGCACAATGTGGTGTGTCACCATGAGCCATGTCACCATGGGAAATGTCACCGTGAGAAGTGTCACCATAGGCAATGTCACCATGGGCAATGTCACCATGGGAACTGCCATTTTGAGCACTGTCACCATGGGTACTGCAACCATGAGTACTGTCACCATGAGTAATTTAACCATTGGCAGTATGACCATGTGCACTGTCACCATGGGCACTATCACCATGACAACTCTCAGCGTGAGCACTGTCACTGTTGGAAATGGCATTGTGTGCAATTCCACCATGGGCAATGTCACCATGGACATTATCGCTGTGAGCACTGTCAATATGAGCACGTCAACATGAGCCCTGTCACCATGGGCAATGTCACTGTGAGAAGTGTCACTATAGGCAATGTCACCGTGGGCACTGTCACCATGGTCACTGCCACCACTGTCACTGTCATTTTGAGCACTGTCACCATGGGTACTGCAACCATGAGCGCTGTCACCATGAGCACTGTCACCATTGCAAGTATCACCATGTGCACTGTCACCATGGGCACTATCACAATGAGAACTGTCAGCATGGGCACTGTCACTCTTGGCAATGTCACCATGGGCACTATCACTTTGAGCACTGTCAACATGAGCACGTCACCATGGGCACTGTCAACATGGGTACTATCTCGAAGGTCAATGTCACCATGAGCATTGTCAGGATGGGCAACTTCACCGTGAGCACTGTCACCAATGGCACTATCACCATGAGCAATGTCACTGTGGGCCGTGTCACCAGGGGCACTATCACCATGGTTAATGTTATCATTGGCAATTTCCCGTGAGCACTGTCACCCTGGGCACTGTCATCATGGGCACGGTCACCGTGAGCACTATCTCCATGATCACAGCCACTGTGAACACCATCACCATAATCACTCGCCTCATCGGTACTGTCACCATGAGCACTGCAACAATGAGCACTGTCAGCATAGGCACTTCCCCCTTGAGCACTGTCACTATGAGAACTGCTAGCATGGGTATTTTCACCATGAGTACTGTCACCCTGTGTATTGTCACCATTTGCACTGTCACCATGAGGACTATTACCGTGAGTGCTATCACCGTGAGATCTCTCACCATGGTCACTGTCACCATGGCACCTTGCACAATGGGGGCTGTCAACATGAGTGCTGGCACCATTGGCACTATCACTGTGAGCATTCTCACTGTGGTCAGTGTTACCATGGGCACTGTCACCATGAGCACTGTCACCATAGGCAATGTCACCATGGTCAGTGTCACCATGAGCACTGTCAACATGGGCACTCATACAGTGGGCACTGTCACTGTGAGCACTGTCACCTTGGGTACTGCCACCATGAGCGCTGTCACCATGAGCACTGTCACCATTGCGAGTATCACAATGTGCACTGTCACCATGGGCACTGGCACAATGTCGTGTGTCACCTTGAGCAATGTCACCATGGGAAATGTCACCGTGAGATGTGTCACCATAGGCAATGTCACCATGGGCAATGTCACCATGGGAAATGCCATTTTGCACACTGTCACCATGGGTACTGCAACCATGAGTACTGTCACCATTGGCAGTATGACCATGTGCACTGTCACCATGGGCACTATCACCATGACAACTCTCAGCGTGAGCACTGTCACTGTGGGAACTGGCATTGTGTGCAATTCCACCATGGGCAATGTCACCATGGGCACTATCACTGTGAGCACTGTCAATATAAGCACGTCAACATGAGCCCTGTCACCATTGGCAATGTCACCGTGAGAAGTGTCACTATAGGCGATGTCCCCGTGGGCACTGTCACCATGGTCACTGCCACCACTGTCACTGTCATTTTGAGCACTGTCACCATGGGTATTGCAACCATGAGCACTGTCACCATGAGCACTGTCACCATTGCGATTATCACCATGTGTACTGTCACCATGGGCACTATCACAATGAGAACTGTCAGCGTGGGCACTGTCACTGTTGGCAAGGGCACCGTGGGCACTTCCACCATGGGCAATGTCACCATGGGCACTATCACTGTGAGCACTGTCAACATGAGCACGTCACCATGGGCACTGTCAACATGGGTACTATCTCGAAGGGCAATGTCACCATGAGCATTGTCAGGAAGGGCAATTTCACCATGAGCACTGTCACCAAAGGCACTATCACCATGAGCAATGTCACTGTGGGCCGTGTCACCAGGGGCACTATCACCATGGTTAATGTTCTCATTGGCACTTTCCCCGTGAGCACTGTCACCCTGGGCACTGTCATCATGGGCACGGTCACCGTGAGCACTATCTCCATGAGCACAGCCACTGTGAACACCATCACCATAATCACTGGCCTCATCGGTACTGTCACCATGAGCACTGCCACAATGAGCACTGTCAGCATGGGCACTTCCCCCATGAGCACTGTCACTATGAGAACTGCTAGCATGGGTATTTTCACCATGAGTACTGTCACCCTCTGTATTGTCACCATTTGCACTGTCACCATCAGGACTATTACCGTGAGTGCTATCACCGTGAGATCTCTCACCATGGTCACTGTCACCATGGCACCTTGCACAATGCGTGCTGTCAACATGAGTGCTGTCACCATTGGCACTATCACCGTGAGCATTCTCACTGTGGTCAGAGTCAACATGGGCTCTGTCACCATGAGCACTGTCACCATAGGCAATGTCACCGTGGTCAGTGTCACCATGAGCAATGTCTCCATGGGCACTCCTACAGTGGGCACTGTCACTGTGCGAACTGTCACCATGGTTACTGCCACTATGAGCAGTGTCTCTGTGAGTACTGTCAGCATGGGTTTTTACCGTGAGCACTGTCACCATGAGCCCTGTCACCATTTTGCAGTGCCACCATGTGCACTACCACCATGTGCACTCTCACCATGGGCACTATCACCGATAACACTGTCACCATAAGTACTGTCTGCATGGGCACTGTCACCAAGGGCACGGCCAACATGTGACCTGTAACCATTGTCAGTGTCACTGTGAGAAGTGTCACCATGGGAATTAACAACATAGGCACTCTCATCATGAGCACTGTCACCATGAGCACTGACACCACGAGCACTGTCACCCAGGGCAGTGCCACCATGAGCACTGTCACCATAACTGTTGCTATGAGAATTGTAACCATGGGCAATTTCTCAATGAGTAATGTCACCATGTGTATTTTCACCTTGGGCACTCTCAAAGTAAACAGTATTACCATGAGCACTTTCACTGTGAACACTGTCACCATGGGCACTGGCACAATGTGGTGTGTCACCATGAGCCATGTCACCATGGGAAATGTCACCGTGAGAAGTGTCACCATAGGCAATGTCACCATGGGCAATGTCACCATGGGAACTGCCATTTTGAGCACTGTCACCATGGGTACTGCAACCATGAGTACTGTCACCATGAGTAATTTAACCATTGGCAGTATGACCATGTGCACTGTCACCATGGGCACTATCACCATGACAACTCTCAGCGTGAGCACTGTCACTGTTGGAAATGGCATTGTGTGCAATTCCACCATGGGCAATGTCACCATGGACATTATCGCTGTGAGCACTGTCAATATGAGCACGTCAACATGAGCCCTGTCACCATGGGCAATGTCACTGTGAGAAGTGTCACTATAGGCAATGTCACCGTGGGCACTGTCACCATGGTCACTGCCACCACTGTCACTGTCATTTTGAGCACTGTCACCATGGGTACTGCAACCATGAGCGCTGTCACCATGAGCACTGTCACCATTGCAAGTATCACCATGTGCACTGTCACCATGGGCACTATCACAATGAGAACTGTCAGCATGGGCACTGTCACTCTTGGCAATGTCACCATGGGCACTATCACTTTGAGCACTGTCAACATGAGCACGTCAACATGGGCACTGTCAACATGGGTACTATCTCGAAGGTCAATGTCACCATGAGCATTGTCAGGATGGGCAACTTCACCGTGAGCACTGTCACCAATGGCACTATCACCATGAGCAATGTCACTGTGGGCCGTGTCACCAGGGGCACTATTACCATGGTTAATGTTATCATTGGCACTTTCCCCGTGAGCACTGTCACCCTGGGCACTGTCATCATGGGCACGGTCACCGTGAGCACTATCTCCATGATCACAGCCACTGTGAACACCATCACCATAATCACTGGCCTCATCGGTAATGTCACCATGAGCACTGCAACAATGAGCACTGTCAGCATGGGCACTTCCCCCATGAGCACTGTCACTATGAGAACTGCTAGCATGGGTATTTTCACCATGAGTACTGTCACCCTGTGTATTGTCACCATTTGCACTGTCACCATGAGGACTATTACCGTGAGCGCTATCACCGTGAGATCTCTCACCATGGTCACTGTCACCATGGCACCTTGCACAATGGGGGCTGTCAACATGAGTGCTGGCACCATTGGCACTATCACTGTGAGCATTCTCACTGTGGTCAGTGTTACCATGGGCACTGTCACCATGAGCACTGTCACCATAGGCAATGTCACCATGGTCAGTGTCACCATGAGCACTGTCAACATGGGCACTCATACAGTGGGCACTGTCACTGTGAGCACTGTCACCTTGGGTACTGCCACCATGAGCGCTGTCACCATGAGCACTGTCACCATTGCGAGTATCACAATGTGCACTGTCACCATGGGCACTGGCACAATGTCGTGTGTCACCTTGAGCAATGTCACCATGGGAAATGTCACCGTGAGATGTGTCACCATAGGCAATGTCACCATGGGCAATGTCACCATGGGAAATGCCATTTTGCACACTGTCACCATGGGTACTGCAACCATGAGTACTGTCACCATTGGCAGTATGACCATGTGCACTGTCACCATGGGCACTATCACCATGACAACTCTCAGCGTGAGCACTGTCACTGTGGGAACTGGCATTGTGTGCAATTCCACCATGGGCAATGTCACCATGGGCACTATCACTGTGAGCACTGTCAATATAAGCACGTCAACATGAGCCCTGTCACCATTGGCAATGTCACCGTGAAAAGTGTCACTATAGGCGATGTCCCCGTGGGCACTGTCACCATGGTCACTGCCACCACTGTCACTGTCATTTTGAGCACTGTCACCATGGGTATTGCAACCATGAGCACTGTCACCATGAGCACTGTCACCATTGCGATTATCACCATGTGTACTGTCACCATGGGCACTATCACAATGAGAACTGTCAGCGTGGGCACTGTCACTGTTGGCAAGGGCACCGTGGGCACTTCCACCATGGGCAATGTCACCATGGGCACTATCACTGTGAGCACTGTCAACATGAGCACGTCACCATGGGCACTGTCAACATGGGTACTATCTCGAAGGGCAATGTCACCATGAGCATTGTCAGGAAGGGCAATTTCACCATGAGCACTGTCACCAAAGGCACTATCACCATGAGCAATGTCACTGTGGGCCGTGTCACCAGGGGCACTATCACCATGGTTAATGTTCTCATTGGCACTTTCCCCGTGAGCACTGTCACCCTGGGCACTGTCATCATGGGCACGGTCACCGTGAGCACTATCTCCATGAGCACAGCCACTGTGAACACCATCACCATAATCACTGGCCTCATCGGTACTGTCACCATGAGCACTGCCACAATGAGCACTGTCAGCATGGGCACTTCCCCCATGAGCACTGTCACTATGAGAACTGCTAGCATGGGTATTTTCACCATGAGTACTGTCACCCTCTGTATTGTCACCATTTGCACTGTCACCATCAGGACTATTACCGTGAGTGCTATCACCGTGAGATCTCTCACCATGGTCACTGTCACCATGGCACCTTGCACAATGCGTGCTGTCAACATGAGTGCTGTCACCATTGGCACTATCACCGTGAGCATTCTCACTGTGGTCAGAGTCAACATGGGCTCTGTCACCATGAGCACTGTCACCATAGGCAATGTCACCGTGGTCAGTGTCACCATGAGCAATGTCTCCATGGGCACTCCTACAGTGGGCAATGTCACTGTGCGAACTGTCACCATGGTTACTGCCACTATGAGCAGTGTCTCTGTGAGTACTCTCAGCATGGGTTTTTACCGTGAGCACTGTCACCATGAGCCCTGTCACCATTCTTCAGTGCCACCATGTGCACTACCACCATGTGCACTCTCACCATGGGCACTATCACCGATAACACTGTCACCATAAGTACTGTCTGCATGGGCACTGTCACCAAGGGCACGGCCAACATGTGACCTGTAACCATTGTCAGTGTCACTGTGAGAAGTGTCACCATGGGAATTAACAACTTAGGCACTCTCATCATGAGCACTGTCACCATGAGCACTGACACCACGAGCACTGTCACCCAGGGCAGTGCCACCATGAGCACTGTCACCATAACTGTTGCTATGAGAATTGTAACCATGGGCAATTTCTCAATGAGTAATGTCACCATGTGTATTTTCACCTTGGGCACTCTCAAAGTAAACAGTATTACCATGAGCACTTTCACTGTGAACACTGTCACCATGGGCACTGGCACAATGTGGTGTGTCACCATGAGCCATGTCACCATGGGAAATGTCACCGTGAGAAGTGTCACCATAGGCAATGTCACCATGGGCAATGTCACCATGGGAACTGCCATTTTGAGCACTGTCACCATGGGTACTACAACCATGAGTACTGTCACCATGAGTAATTTAACCATTGGCAGTATGACCATGTGCACTGTCACCATGGGCACTATCACCATGACAACTCTCAGCGTGAGCACTGTCACTGTTGGAAATGGCATTGTGTGCAATTCCACCATGGGCAATGTCACCATGGACATTATCGCTGTGAGCACTGTCAATATGAGCACGTCAACATGAGCCCTGTCACCATGGGCAATGTCACTGTGAGAAGTGTCACTATAGGCAATGTCACCGTGGGCACTGTCACCATGGTCACTGCCACCACTGTCACTGTCATTTTGAGCACTGTCACCATGGGTACTGCAACCATGAGCGCTGTCACCATGAGCACTGTCACCATTGCAAATATCACCATGTGCACTGTCACCATGGGCACTATCACAATGAGAACTGTCAGCATGGGCACTGTCACTCTTGGCAATGTCACCATGGGCACTATCACTGTGAGCACTGTCAACATGAGCACGTCACCATGGGCACTGTCAACATGGGTACTATCTCGAAGGTCAATGTCACCATGAGCATTGTCAGGATGGGCAACTTCACCGTGAGCACTGTCACCAATGGCACTATCACCATGAGCAATGTCACTGTGGGCCGTGTCACCAGGGGCACTATCACCATGGTTAATGTTCTCATTGGCACTTTCCCCGTGAGCACTGTCACCCTGGGCACTGTCATCATGGGCACGGTCACCGTGAGCACTATCTCCATGAGCACAGCCACTGTGAATACCATCACCATAATCACTGGCCTCATCGGTACTGTCACCATGAGCACTGCCACAATGAGCACTGTCAGCATGGGCACTTCCCCCATGAGCACTGTCACTATGAGTACTGCTAGCATGGGTATTTTCACCATGAGTACTGTCACCCTCTGTATTGTCACCATTTGCACTGTCACCATCAGGACTATTACCGTGAGTGCTATCACCGTGAGATCTCTCACCATGGTCACTGTCACCATGGCACCTTGCACAATGCGTGCTGTCAACATGAGTGCTGTCACCATTGGCACTATCACCGTGAGCATTCTCACTGTGGTCAGAGTCAACATGGGCTCTGTCACCATGAGCACTGTCACCATAGGCAATGTCACCGAGGTCAGTGTCACCATGAGCAATGTCTCCATGGGCACTCCTACAGTGGGCACTGTCACTGTGCGAACTGTCACCATGGTTACTGCCACTATGAGCAGTGTCTCTGTGAGTACTGTCAGCATGGGTTTTTACCGTGAGCACTGTCACCATGAGCCCTGTCACCATTTTGCAGTGCCACCATGTGCACTACCACCATGTGCACTCTCACCATGGGCACTATCACCGATAACACTGTCACCATAAGTACTGTCTGCATGGGCACTGTCACCAAGGGCACGGCCAACATGTGACCTGTAACCATTGTCAGTGTCACTGTGAGAAGTGCCACCATGGGAATTAACAACATAGGCACTCTCATCATGAGCACTGTCACCATGAGCACTGACACCACGAGCACTGTCACCCAGGGCAGTGCCACCATGAGCACTGTCACCATAACTCTTGCTATGAGAATTGTAACCATGGGCAATTTCTCAATGAGTAATGTCACCATGTGTATTTTCACCTTGGGCACTCTCAAAGTAAACAGGATTACCATGAGCACTTTCACTGTGAACACTGTCACCATGGGCACTGGCACAATGTGGTGTGTCACCATGAGCCATGTCACCATGGGAAATGTCACCGTGAGAAGTGTCACCATAGGCAATGTCACCATGGGCAATGTCACCATGGGAACTGCCATTTTGAGCACTGTCACCATGGGTACTGCAACCATGAGTACTGTCACCATGAGTAATTTAACCATTGGCAGTATGACCATGTGCACTGTCACCATGGGCACTATCACCATGACAACTCTCAGCGTGAGCACTGTCACTGTTGGAAATGGCATTGTGTGCAATTCCACCATGGGCAATGTCACCATGGACATTATCGCTGTGAGCACTGTCAATATGAGCACGTCAACATGAGCCCTGTCACCATGGGCAATGTCACTGTGAGAAGTGTCACTATAGGCAATGTCACCGTGGGCACTGTCACCATGGTCACTGCCACCACTGTCACTGTCATTTTGAGCACTGTCACCATGGGTACTGCAACCATGAGCGCTGTCACCATGAGCACTGTCACCATTGCAAGTATCACCATGTGCACTGTCACCATGGGCACTATCACAATGAGAACTGTCAGCATGGGCACTGTCACTCTTGGCAATGTCACCATGGGCACTATCACTTTGAGCACTGTCAACATGAGCACGTCACCATGGGCACTGTCAACATGGGTACTATCTCGAAGGTCAATGTCACCATGAGCATTGTCAGGATCGGCAACTTCACCGTGAGCACTGTCACCAGTGGCACTATCACCATGAGCAATGTCACTGTGGGCCGTGTCACCAGGGGCACTATCACCATGGTTAATGTTCTCATTGGCACTTTCCCCGTGAGCACTGTCACCCTGGGCACTGTCATCATGGGCACGGTCACCGTGAGCACTATCTCCATGAGCACAGCCACTGTGAACACCATCACCATAATCACTGGCCTCATCGGTACTGTCACCATGAGCACTGCAACAATGAGCACTGTCAGCATGGGCACTTCCCCCTTGAGCACTGTCACTATGAGAACTGCTAGCATGGGTATTTTCACCATGAGTACTGTCACCCTGTGTATTGTCACCATTTGCACTGTCAACATGAGGACTATTACCGTGAGCGCTATCACCGTGAGATCTCTCACCATGGTCACTGTCACCATGGCACCTTGCACAATGGGGGCTGTCATCATGAGTGCTGGCACCATTGGCACTATCACTGTGAGCATTCTCACTGTGGTCAGTGTTACCATGGGCACTGTCACCATGAGCACTGTCACCATAGGCAATGTCACTGTGGTCAGTGTCACCATGGCCACTGTCACCATGAGCACTGTCACCATAGGCAATGTCACCATGGTGAGTGGCACCATGAGCACTGTCAACATGGGCACTCATACAGTGGGCACTGTCACTGTGAGCACTGTCACCTTGGGTACTGCCACCATGAGCGCTGTCACCATGAGCACTGTCACCATTGCGAGTATCACAATGTGCACTGTCACCATGGGCACTGGCACAATGTCGTGTGTCACCTTGAGCAATGTCACCATGGGAAATGTCACCGTGAGATGTGTCACCATAGGCAATGTCACCATGGGCAATGTCACCATGGGAAATGCCATTTTGCACACTGTCACCATGGGTACTGCAACCATGAGTACTGTCACCATTGGCAGTATGACCATGTGCACTGTCACCATGGGCACTATCACCATGACAACTCTCAGCGTGAGCACTGTCACTGTGGGAACTGGCATTGTGTGCAATTCCACCATGGGCAATGTCACCATGGGCACAATCACTGTGAGCACTGTCAATATAAGCACGTCAACATGAGCCCTGTCACCACTGGCAATGTCACCGTGAGAAGTGTCACTATAGGCGATGTCACCATGGGCACTGTCACCATGGTCACTGCCACCACTGTCACTGTCATTTTGAGCACTGTCACCATGGGTATTGCAACCATGAGCACTGTCACCATGAGCACTGTCACCATTGCGATTATCACCATGTGTACTGTCACCATGGGCACTATCACAATGAGAACTGTCAGCGTGGGCACTGTCACTGTTGGCAAGGGCACCATGGGCACTTCCACCATGGGCAATGTCACCATGGGCACTATCACTGTGAGCACTGTCAACATGAGCACGTCACCATGGGCACTGTCAACATGGGTACTATCTCGAAGGGCAATGTCACCATGAGCATTGTCAGGAAGGGCAATTTCACCATGAGCACTGTCACCAAAGGCACTATCACCATGAGCAATGTCACTGTGGGCCGTGTCACCAGGGGCACTATCACCATGGTTAATGTTCTCATTGGCACTTTCCCCGTGAGCACTGTCACCCTGGGCACTGTCATCATGGGCACGGTCACCGTGAGCACTATCTCCATGAGCACAGCCACTGTGAACACCATCACCATAATCACTGGCCTCATCGGTACTGTCACCATGAGCACTGCCACAATGAGCACTGTCAGCATGGGCACATCCCCCATGAGCACTGTCACTATGAGAACTGCTACCATGGGTATTTTCACCATGTGTACTGTCACCCTGTGTATTGTCACCATTTGCACTGTCACCATGAGGACTATTACCATGAGCGCTATCACCGTGAGATCTCTCACCATGGTCACTGTCACCATGGCACCTTGCACAATGGGGGCTGTCAACATGAGTGCTGGCACCATTGGCACTATCACTGTGAGCATTCTCAGTGTGGTCAGTGTCACCATGGGCACTGTCACCATGAGCACTGTCACCATAGGCAATGTCACCATGGTCAGTGTCACCATGAGCACTGTCAACATGGGCACTCATACAGTGGGCACTGTCACTGTGAGCACTGTCACCTTGGGAACTGCCACCATGAGCGCTGTCACCATGAGCACTGTCACCATTGCGAGTATCACAATGTGCTCTGTCACCATGGGCACTGGCACAATGTCGTGTGTCACCTTGAGCAATGTCACCATGGGAAATGTCACCGTGAGATGTGTCACCATAGGCAATGTCACCATGGGCAATGTCACCATGGGAAATGCCATTTTGCACACTGTCACCATGGGTACTGCAACCATGAGTACTGTCACCATTGGCAGTATGACCATGTGCACTGTCACCATGGGCACTATCACCATGACAACTCTCAGCATGAGCACTGTCACTGTGGGAACTGGCATTGTGTGCAATTCCACCATGGGCAATGTCACCATGGGCACTATCACTGTGAGCACTGTCAATATAAGCACGTCAACATGAGCCCTGTCACCATTGGCAATGTCACCGTGAGAAGTGTCACTATAGGCGATGTCCCCGTGGGCACTGTCACCATGGTCACGGCCACCACTGTCACTGTCATTTTGAGCACTGTCACCATGGGTATTGCAACCATGAGCACTGTCACCATGAGCACTGTCACCATTGCGATTATCACCATGTGTACTGTCACCATGGGCACTATCACAATGAGAACTGTCAGCGTGGGCACTGTCACTGTTGGCAAGGGCACCGTGGGCACTTCCACCATGGGCAATGTCACCATGGGCACTATCACTGTGAGCACTGTCAATATGAGCACGTCACCATGGGCACTGTCAACATGGGTACTATCTCGAAGGGCAATGTCACCATGAGCATTGTCAGGAAGGGCAATTTCACCATGAGCACTGTCACCAAAGGCACTATCACCATGAGCAATGTCACTGTGGGCCGTGTCACCAGGGGCACTATCACCATGGTTAATGTTCTCATTGGCACTTTCCCCGTGAGCACTGTCACCCTGGGCACTGTCATCATGGGCACGGTCACCGTGAGCACTATCTCCATGAGCACAGCCACTGTGAACACCATCACCATAATCACTGGCCTCATCGGTACTGTCACCATGAGCACTGCCACAATGAGCACTGTCAGCATGGGCACTTCCCCCATGAGCACTGTCACTATGAGAACTGCTAGCATGGGTATTTTCACCATGAGTACTGTCACCCTCTGTATTGTCACCATTTGCACTGTCACCATCAGGACTATTACCGTGAGTGCTATCACCGTGAGATCTCTCACCATGGTCACTGTCACCATGGCACCTTGCACAATGCGTGCTGTCAACATGAGTGCTGTCACCATTGGCACTATCACCGTGAGCATTCTCACTGTGGTCAGAGTCAACATGGGCTCTGTCACCATGAGCACTGTAACCATAGGCAATGTCACCGTGGTCAGTGTCACCATGAGCAATGTCTCCATGGGCACTCCTACAGTGGGCACTGTCACTGTGCGAACTGTCACCATGGTTACTGCCACTATGAGCAGTGTCTCTGTGAGTACTGTAAGCATGGGTTTTTACCGTGAGCACTGTCACCATGAGCCCTGTCACCATTTTGCAGTGCCACCATGTGCACTACCACCATGTGCACTCTCACCATGGGCACTATCACCGATAACACTGTCACCATAAGTACTGTCTGCATGGGCACTGTCACCAAGGGCACGGCCAACATGTGACCTGTAACCATTGTCAGTGTCACTGTGAGAAGTGTCACCATGGGAATTAACAACATAGGCACTCTCATCATGAGCACTGTCACCATGAGCACTGACACCACGAGCACTGTCACCCAGGGCAGTGCCACCATGAGCACTGTCACCATAACTGTTGCTATGAGAATTGTAACCATGGGCAATTTCTCAATGAGTAATGTCACCATGTGTATTTTCACCTTGGGCACTCTCAAAGTAAACAGTATTACCATGAGCACTTTCACTGTGAACACTGTCACCATGGGCACTGGCACAATGTGGTGTGTCACCATGAGACATGTCACCATGGGAAATGTCACCGTGAGGAGTGTCACCATAGGCAATGTCACCATGGGCAATGTCACCATGGGAATTGCCATTTTGAGCACTGTCACCATGGGTACTGCAACCATGAGTACTGTCACCATGAGTAATTTAACCATTGGCAGTATGACCATGTGCACTGTCACCATGGGCACTATCACCATGACAACTCTCAGCGTGAGCACTGTCACTGTTGGAAATGGCATTGTGTGCAATTCCACCATGGGCAATGTCACCATGGACATTATCGCTGTGAGCACTGTCAATATGAGCACGTCAACATGAGCCCTGTCACCATGGGCAATGTCACTGTGAGAAGTGTCACTATAGGCAATGTCACCGTGGGCACTGTCACCATGGTCACTGCCACCACTGTCACTGTCATTTTGAGCACTGTCACCATGGGTACTGCAACCATGAGCGCTGTCACCATGAGCACTGTCACCATTGCAAGTATCACCATGTGCACTGTCACCATGGGAACTATCACAATGAGAACTGTCAGCATGGGCACTGTCACTCTTGGCAATGTCACCATGGGCACTATCACTTTGAGCACTGTCAACATGAGCACGTCACCATGGGCACTGTCAACATGGGTACTATCTTGAAGGTCAATGTCACCATGAGCATTGTCAGGATGGGCAACTTCACCGTGAGCACTGTCACCAATGGCACTATCACCATGAGCAATGTCACTGTGGGCCGTGTCACCAGGGGCACTATCACCATGGTTAATGTTCTCATTGGCACTTTCCCCGTGAGCACTGTCACCCTGGGCACTGTCATCATGGGCACGGTCACCGTGAGCACTATCTCCATGAGCACAGCCACTGTGAACACCATCACCATAATCACTGGCCTCATCGGTACTGTCACCATGAGCACTGCCACAATGAGCACTGTCAGCATGGGCACATCCCCCATGAGCACTGTCACTATGAGAACTGCTACCATGGGTATTTTCACCATGTGTACTGTCACCCTGTGTATTGTCACCATTTGCACTGTCACCATGAGGACTATTACCATGAGCGCTATCACCGTGAGATCTCTCACCATGGTCACTGTCACCATGGCACCTTGCACAATGGGGGCTGTCAACATGAGTGCTGGCACCATTGGCACTATCACTGTGAGCATTCTCACTGTGGTCAGTGTCACCATGGGCACTGTCACCATGAGCACTGTCACCATAGGCAATGTCACCATGGTCAGTGTCACCATGAGCACTGTCAACATGGGCACTCATACAGTGGGCACTGTCACTGTGAGCACTGTCACCTTGGGAACTGCCACCATGAGCGCTGTCACCATGAGCACTGTCACCATTGCGAGTATCACAATGTGCACTGTCACCATGGGCACTGGCACAATGTCGTGTGTCACCTTGAGCAATGTCACCATGGGAAATGTCACCGTGAGATGTGTCACCATAGGCAATGTCACCATGGGCAATGTCACCATGGGAAATGCCATTTTGCACACTGTCACCATGGGTACTGCAACCATGAGTACTGTCACCATTGGCAGTATGACCATGTGCACTGTCACCATGGGCACTATCACCATGACAACTCTCAGCATGAGCACTGTCACTGTGGGAACTGGCATTGTGTGCAATTCCACCATGGGCAATATCACCATGGGCACTATCACTGTGAGCACTGTCAATATAAGCACGTCAACATGAGCCCTGTCACCATTGGCAATGTCACCGTGAGAAGTGTCACTATAGGCGATGTCACCGTGGGCACTGTCACCATGGTCACGGCCACCACTGTCACTGTCATTTTGAGCACTGTCACCATGGGTATTGCAACCATGAGCACTGTCACCATGAGCACTGTCACCATTGCGATTATCACCATGTGTACTGTCACCATGGGCACTATCACAATGAGAACTGTCAGCGTGGGCACTGTCACTGTTGGCAAGGGCACCGTGGGCACTTCCACCATGGGCAATGTCACCATGGGCACTATCACTGTGAGCACTGTCAATATGAGCACGTCACCATGGGCACTGTCAACATGGGTACTATCTCGAAGGGCAATGTCACCATGAGCATTGTCAGGAAGGGCAATTTCACCATGAGCACTGTCACCAAAGGCACTATCACCATGAGCAATGTCACTGTGGGCCGTGTCACCAGGGGCACTATCACCATGGTTAATGTTCTCATTGGCACTTTCCCCGTGAGCACTGTCACCCTGGGCACTGTCATCATGGGCACGGTCACCGTGAGCACTATCTCCATGAGCACAGCCACTGTGAACACCATCACCATAATCACTGGCCTCATCGGTACTGTCACCATGAGCACTGCCACAATGAGCACTGTCAGCATGGGCACTTCCCCCATGAGCACTGTCACTATGAGAACTGCTAGCATGGGTATTTTCACCATGAGTACTGTCACCCTCTGTATTGTCACCATTTGCACTGTCACCATCAGGACTATTACCGTGAGTGCTATCACCGTGAGATCTCTCACCATGGTCACTGTCACCATGGCACCTTGCACAATGCGTGCTGTCAACATGAGTGCTGTCACCATTGGCACTATCACCGTGAGCATTCTCACTGTGGTCAGAGTCAACATGGGCTCTGTCACCATGAGCACTGTCACCATAGGCAATGTCACCGTGGTCAGTGTCACCATGAGCAATGTCTCCATGGGCACTCCTACAGTGGGCACTGTCACTGTGCGAACTGTCACCATGGTTACTGCCACTATGAGCAGTGTCTCTGTGAGTACTGTCAGCATGGGTTTTTACCGTGAGCACTGTCACCATGAGCCCTGTCACCATTTTGCAGTGCCACCATGTGCACTACCACCATGGGCACTCTCACCATGGGCACTATCACCGATAACACTGTCACCATAAGTACTGTCTGCATGGGCACTGTCACCAAGGGCACGGCCAACATGTGACCTGTAACCATTGTCAGTGTCACTGTGAGAAGTGTCACCATGGGAATTAACAACTTAGGCACTCTCATCATGAGCACTGTCACCAGGAGCACTGACACCACGAGCACTGTCACCCAGGGCAGTGCCACCATGAGCACTGTCACCATAACTCTTGCTATGAGAATTGTAACCATGGGCAATTTCTCAATGAGTAATGTCACCATGTGTATTTTCACCTTGGGCACTCTCAAAGTAAACAGTATTACCATGAGCACTTTCACTGTGAACACTGTCACCATGGGCACTGGCACAATGTGGTGTGTCACCATGAGCCATGTCACCATGGGAAATGTCACCGTGAGAAGTGTCACCATAGGCAATGTCACCATGGGCAATGTCACCATGGGAACTGCCATTTTGAGCACTGTCACCATGGGTACTGCAACCATGAGTACTGTCACCATGAGTAATTTAACCATTGGCAGTATGACCATGTGCACTGTCACCATGGGCACTATCACCATGACAACTCTCAGCGTGAGCACTGTCACTGTTGGAAATGGCATTGTGTGCAATTCCACCATGGGCAATGTCACCATGGACATTATCGCTGTGAGCACTGTCAATATGAGCACGTCAACATGAGCCCTGTCACCATGGGCAATGTCACTGTGAGAAGTGTCACTATAGGCAATGTCACCGTGGGCACTGTCACCATGGTCACTGCCACCACTGTCACTGTCATTTTGAGCACTGTCACCATGGGTACTGCAACCATGAGCGCTGTCACCATGAGCACTGTCACCATTGCAAGTATCACCATGTGCACTGTCACCATGGGCACTATCACAATGAGAACTGTCAGCATGGGCACTGTCACTCTTGGCAATGTCACCATGGGCACTATCACTTTGAGCACTGTCAACATGAGCACGTCACCATGGGCACTGTCAACATGGGTACTATCTCGAAGGTCAATGTCACCATGAGCATTGTCAGGATGGGCAACTTCACCGTGAGCACTGTCACCAATGGCACTATCACCATGAGCAATGTCACTGTGGGCCGTGTCACCAGGGGCACTATCACCATGGTTAATGTTATCATTGGCACTTTCCCCGTGAGCACTGTCACCCTGGGCACTGTCATCATGGGCACGGTCACCGTGAGCACTATCTCCATGAGCACAGCCACTGTGAACACCATCACCATAATCACTGGCCTCATCGGTACTGTCACCATGAGCACTGCAACAATGAGCACTGTCAGCATAGGCACTTCCCCCTTGAGCACTGTCACTATGAGAACTGCTAGCATGGGTATTTTCACCATGAGTACTGTCACCCTGTGTATTGTCACCATTTGCACTGTCACCATGAGGACTATTACCGTGAGCGCTATCACCGTGAGATCTCTCACCATGGTCACTGTCACCATGGCACCTTGCACAATGGGGGCTGTCAACATGAGTGCTGGCACCATTGGCACTATCACTGTGAGCATTCTCACTGTGGTCAGTGTTACCATGGGCACTGTCACCATGAGCACTGTCACCATAGGCAATGTCACCATGGTCTGTGGCACCATGAGCACTGTCAACATGGGCACTCATACAGTGGGCACTGTCACTGTGAGCACTGTCACCTTGGGTACTGCCACCATGAGCGCTGTCACCATGAGCACTGTCACCATTGCGAGTATCACAATGTGCACTGTCACCATGGGCACTGGCACAATGTCGTGTGTCACCTTGAGCAATGTCACCATGGGAAATGTCACCGTGAGATGTGTCACCATAGGCAATGTCACCATGGGCAATGTCACCATGGGAAATGCCATTTTGCACACTGTCACCATGGGTACTGCAACCATGAGTACTGTCACCATTGGCAGTATGACCATGTGCACTGTCACCATGGGCACTATCACCATGACAACTCTCAGCGTGAGCACTGTCACTGTTGGAAATGGCATTGTGTGCAATTCCACCATGGGCAATGTCACCATGGGCACTATCACTGTGAGCACTGTCAATATAAGCACGTCAACATGAGCCCTGTCACCATTGGCAATGTCACCGTGAGAAGTGTCACTATAGGCGATGTCCCCGTGGGCACTGTCACCATGGTCACTGCCACCACTGTCACTGTCATTTTGAGCACTGTCACCATGGGTATTGCAACCATGAGCACTGTCACCATGAGCACTGTCACCATTGCGATTATCACCATGTGTACTGTCACCATGGGCACTATCACAATGAGAACTGTCAGCGTGGGCACTGTCACTGTTGGCAAGGGCACCGTGGGCACTTCCACCATGGGCAATGTCACCATGGGCACTATCACTGTGAGCACTGTCAACATGAGCACGTCACCATGGGCACTGTCAACATGGGTACTATCTCGAAGGGCAATGTCACCATGAGCATTGTCAGGAAGGGCAATTTCAACATGAGCACTGTCACCAAAGGCACTATCACCATGAGCAATGTCACTGTGGGCCGTGTCACCAGGGGCACTATCACCATGGTTAATGTTCTCATTGGCACTTTCCCCGTGAGCACTGTCACCCTGGGCACTGTCATCATGGGCACGGTCACCGTGAGCACTATCTCCATGAGCACAGCCACTGTGAACACCATCACCATAATCACTGGCCTCATCGGTACTGTCACCATGAGCACTGCCACAATGAGCACTGTCAGCATGGGCACTTCCCCCATGAGCACTGTCACTATGAGAACTGCTAGCATGGGTATTTTCACCATGAGTACTGTCACCCTCTGTATTGTCACCATTTGCACTGTCACCATCAGGACTATTACCGTGAGTGCTATCACCGTGAGATCTCTCACCATGGTCACTGTCACCATGGCACCTTGCACAATGCGTGCTGTCAACATGAGTGCTGTCACCATTGGCACTATCACCGTGAGCATTCTCACTGTGGTCAGAGTCAACATGGGCTCTGTCACCATGAGCACTGTCACCATAGGCAATGTCACCGTGGTCAGTGTCACCATGAGCAATGTCTCCATGGGCACTCCTACAGTGGGCACTGTCACTGTGCGAACTGTCACCATGGTTACTGCCACTATGAGCAGTGTCTCTGTGAGTACTGTCAGCATGGGTTTTTACCGTGAGCACTGTCACCATGAGCCCTGTCACCATTTTGCAGTGCCACCATGTGCACTACCACCATGTGCACTCTCACCATGGGCACTATCACCGATAACACTGTCACCATAAGTACTGTCTGCATGGGCACTGTCACCAAGGGCACGGCCAACATGTGACCTGTAACCATTGTCAGTGTCACTGTGAGAAGTGTCACCATGGGAATTTACAACATAGGCACTCTCATCATGAGCACTGTCACCATGAGCACTGACACCACGAGCACTGTCACCCAGGGCAGTGCCACCATGAGCACTGTCACCATAACTCTTGCTATGAGAATTGTAACCATGGGCAATTTCTCAATGAGTAATGTCACCATGTGTATTTTCACCTTGGGCACTCTCAAAGTAAACAGTATTACCATGAGCACTTTCACTGTGAACACTGTCACCATGGGCACTGGCACAATGTGGTGTGTCACCATGAGCCATGTCACCATGGGAAATGTCACCGTGAGAAGTGTCACCATAGGCAATGTCACCATGGGCAATGTCACCATGGGAACTGCCATTTTGAGCACTGTCACCATGGGTACTGCAACCATGAGTACTGTCACCATGAGTAATTTAACCATTGGCAGTATGACCATGTGCACTGTCACCATGGGCACTATCACCATGACAACTCTCAGCGTGAGCACTGTCACTGTTGGAAATGGCATTGTGTGCAATTCCACCATGGGCAATGTCACCATGGACATTATCGCTGTGAGCACTGTCAATATGAGCACGTCAACATGAGCCCTGTCACCATGGGCAATGTCACTGTGAGAAGTGTCACTATAGGCAATGTCACCGTGGGCACTGTCACCATGGTCACTGCCACCACTGTCACTGTCATTTTGAGCACTGTCACCATGGGTACTGCAACCATGAGCGCTGTCACCATGAGCACTGTCACCATTGCAAGTATCACCATGTGCACTGTCACCATGGGCACTATCACAATGAGAACTGTCAGCATGGGCACTGTCACTCTTGGCAATGTCACCATGGGCACTATCACTTTGAGCACTGTCAACATGAGCACGTCACCATGGGCACTGTCAACATGGGTACTATCTCGAAGGTCAATGTCACCATGAGCATTGTCAGGATGGGCAACTTCACCGTGAGCACTGTCACCAATGGCACTATCACCATGAGCAATGTCACTGTGGGCCGTGTCACCAGGGGCACTATTACCATGGTTAATGTTATCATTGGCACTTTCCCCGTGAGCACTGTCACCCTGGGCACTGTCATCATGGGCACGGTCACCGTGAGCACTATCTCCATGATCACAGCCACTGTGAACACCATCACCATAATCACTGGCCTCATCGGTAATGTCACCATGAGCACTGCAACAATGAGCACTGTCAGCATGGGCACTTCCCCCATGAGCACTGTCACTATGAGAACTGCTAGCATGGGTATTTTCACCATGAGTACTGTCACCCTGTGTATTGTCACCATTTGCACTGTCACCATGAGGACTATTACCGTGAGCGCTATCACCGTGAGATCTCTCACCATGGTCACTGTCACCATGGCACCTTGCACAATGGGGGCTGTCAACATGAGTGCTGGCACCATTGGCACTATCACTGTGAGCATTCTCACTGTGGTCAGTGTTACCATGGGCACTGTCACCATGAGCACTGTCACCATAGGCAATGTCACCATGGTCTGTGGCAACATGAGCACTGTCAACATGGGCACTCATACAGTGGGCACTGTCACTGTGAGCACTGTCACCTTGGGTACTGCCACCATGAGCGCTGTCACCATGAGCACTGTCACCATTGCGAGTATCACAATGTGCACTGTCACCATGGGCACTGGCACAATGTCGTGTGTCACCTTGAGCAATGTCACCATGGGAAATGTCACCGTGAGATGTGTCACCATAGGCAATGTCACCATGGGCAATGTCACCATGGGAAATGCCATTTTGCACACTGTCACCATGGGTACTGCAACCATGAGTACTGTCACCATTGGCAGTATGACCATGTGCACTGTCACCATGGGCACTATCACCATGACAACTCTCAGCGTGAGCACTGTCACTGTGGGAACTGGCATTGTGTGCAATTCCACCATGGGCAATGTCACCATGGGCACTATCACTGTGAGCACTGTCAATATAAGCACGTCAACATGAGCCCTGTCACCATTGGCAATGTCACCGTGAGAAGTGTCACTATAGGCGATGTCCCCGTGGGCACTGTCACCATGGTCACTGCCACCACTGTCACTGTCATTTTGAGCACTGTCACCATGGGTATTGCAACCATGAGCACTGTCACCATGAGCACTGTCACCATTGCGATTATCACCATGTGTACTGTCACCATGGGCACTATCACAATGAGAACTGTCAGCGTGGGCACTGTCACTGTTGGCAAGGGCACCGTGGGCACTTCCACCATGGGCAATGTCACCATGGGCACTATCACTGTGAGCACTGTCAACATGAGCACGTCACCATGGGCACTGTCAACATGGGTACTATCTCGAAGGGCAATGTCACCATGAGCATTGTCAGGAAGGGCAATTTCACCATGAGCACTGTCACCAAAGGCACTATCACCATGAGCAATGTCACTGTGGGCCGTGTCACCAGGGGCACTATTACCATGGTTAATGTTCTCATTGGCACTTTCCCCGTGAGCACTGTCACCCTGGGCACTGTCATCATGGGCACGGTCACCGTGAGCACTATCTCCATGAGCACAGCCACTGTGAACACCATCACCATAATCACTGGCCTCATCGGTACTGTCACCATGAGCACTGCCACAATGAGCACTGTCAGCATGGGCACTTCCCCCATGAGCACTGTCACTATGAGAACTGCTAGCATGGGTATTTTCACCATGAGTACTGTCACCCTCTGTATTGTCACCATTTGCACTGTCACCATCAGGACTATTACCGTGAGTGCTATCACCGTGAGATCTCTCACCATGGTCACTGTCACCATGGCACCTTGCACAATGCGTGCTGTCAACATGAGTGCTGTCACCATTGGCACTATCACCGTGAGCATTCTCACTGTGGTCAGAGTCAACATGGGCTCTGTCACCATGAGCACTGTCACCATAGGCAATGTCACCGTGGTCAGTGTCACCATGAGCAATGTCTCCATGGGCACTCCTACAGTGGGCACTGTCACTGTGCGAACTGTCACCATGGTTACTGCCACTATGAGCAGTGTCTCTGTGAGTACTGTCAGCATGGGTTTTTACCGTGAGCACTGTCACCATGAGCCCTGTCACCATTTTTCAGTGCCACCATGTGCACTACCACCATGTGCACTCTCACCATGGGCACTATCACCGATAACACTGTCACCATAAGTACTGTCTGCATGGGCACTGTCACCAAGGGCACGGCCAACATGTGACCTGTAACCATTGTCAGTGTCACTGTGAGAAGTGTCACCATGGGAATTAACAACTTAGGCACTCTCATCATGAGCACTGTCACCATGAGCACTGACACCACGAGCACTGTCACCCAGGGCAGTGCCACCATGAGCACTGTCACCATAACTCTTGCTATGAGAATTGTAACCATGGGCAATTTCTCAATGAGTAATGTCACCATGTGTATTTTCACCTTGGGCACTCTCAAAGTAAACAGTATTACCATGAGCACTTTCACTGTGAACACTGTCACCATGGGCACTGGCACAATGTGGTGTGTCACCATGAGCCATGTCACCATGGGAAATGTCACCGTGAGAAGTGTCACCATAGGCAATGTCACCATGGGCAATGTCACCATGGGAAATGCCATTTTGAGCACTGTCACCATGGGTACTACAACCATGAGTACTGTCACCATGAGTAATTTAACCATTGGCAGTATGACCATGTGCACTGTCACCATGGGCACTATCACCATGACAACTCTCAGCGTGAGCACTGTCACTGTTGGAAATGGCATTGTGTGCAATTCCACCATGGGCAATGTCACCATGGACATTATCGCTGTGAGCACTGTCAATATGAGCACGTCAACATGAGCCCTGTCACCATGGGCAATGTCACTGTGAGAAGTGTCACTATAGGCAATGTCACCGTGGGCACTGTCACCATGGTCACTGCCACCACTGTCACTGTCATTTTGAGCACTGTCACCATGGGTACTGCAACCATGAGCGCTGTCACCATGAGCACTGTCACCATTGCAAGTATCACCATGTGCACTGTCACCATGGGCACTATCACAATGAGAACTGTCAGCATGGGCACTGTCACTCTTGGCAATGTCACCATGGGCACTATCACTTTGAGCACTGTCAACATGAGCACGTCACCATGGGCACTGTCAACATGGGTACTATCTCGAAGGTCAATGTCACCATGAGCATTGTCAGGATGGGCAACTTCACCGTGAGCACTGTCACCAATGGCACTATCACCATGAGCAATGTCACTGTGGGCCGTGTCACCAGGGGCACTATCACCATGGTTAATGTTATCATTGGCACTTTCCCCGTGAGCACTGTCACCCTGGGCACTGTCATCATGGGCACGGTCACCGTGAGCACTATCTCCATGATCACAGCCACTGTGAACACCATCACCATAATCACTGGCCTCATCGGTACTGTCACCATGAGCACTGCAACAATGAGCACTGTCAGCATGGGCACTTCCCCCTTGAGCACTGTCACTATGAGAACTGCTAGCATGGGTATTTTCACCATGAGTACTGTCACCCTGTGTATTGTCACCATTTGCACTGTCACCATGAGGACTATTACCGTGAGCGCTATCACCGTGAGATCTCTCACCATGGTCACTGTCACCATGGCACCTTGCACAATGGGGGCTGTCAACATGAGTGCTGGCACCATTGGCACTATCACTGTGAGCATTCTCACTGTGGTCAGTGTTACCATGGGCACTGTCACCATGAGCACTGTCACCATAGGCAATGTCACCATGGTCTGTGGCACCATGAGCACTGTCAACATGGGCACTCATACAGTGGGCACTGTCACTGTGAGCACTGTCACCTTGGGTACTGCCACCATGAGCGCTGTCACCATGAGCACTGTCACCATTGCGAGTATCACAATGTGCACTGTCACCATGGGCACTGGCACAATGTCGTGTGTCACCTTGAGCAATGTCACCATGGGAAATGTCACCGTGAGTTGTGTCACCATAGGCAATGTCACCATGGGCAATGTCACCATGGGAAATGCCATTTTGCACACTGTCACCATGGGTACTGCAACCATGAGTACTGTCACCATTGGCAGTATGACCATGTGCACTGTCACCATGGGCACTATCACCATGACAACTCTCAGCGTGAGCACTGTCACTGTTGGAAATGGCATTGTGTGCAATTCCACCATGGGCAATGTCACCATGGGCACTATCACTGTGAGCACTGTCAATATAAGCACGTCAACATGAGCCCTGTCACCATTGGCAATGTCACCGTGAGAAGTGTCACTATAGGCGATGTCCCCGTGGGCACTGTCACCATGGTCACTGCCACCACTGTCACTGTCATTTTGAGCACTGTCACCATGGGTATTGCAACCATGAGCACTGTCACCATGAGCACTGTCACCATTGCGATTATCACCATGTGTACTGTCACCATGGGCACTATCACAATG
The DNA here is from genome assembly GCF_964341445.2 of Mesoplodon mirus. Lineage (NCBI taxonomy): Eukaryota > Metazoa > Chordata > Mammalia > Artiodactyla > Ziphiidae > Mesoplodon > Mesoplodon mirus. The sequence goes on from NW_028295312.1 coordinate 165,094, forward strand.
AGAACTGTCAGCGTGGGCACTGTCACTGTTGGCAAGGGCACCGTGGGCACTTCCACCATGGGCAATGTCACCATGGGCACTATCACTGTGAGCACTGTCAACATGAGCACGTCACCATGGGCACTGTCAACATGGGTACTATCTCGAAGGGCAATGTCACCATGAGCATTGTCAGGAAGGGCAATTTCAACATGAGCACTGTCACCAAAGGCACTATCACCATGAGCAATGTCACTGTGGGCCGTGTCACCAGGGGCAGTATCACCATGGTTAATGTTCTCATTGGCACTTTCCCCGTGAGCACTGTCACCCTGGGCACTGTCATCATGGGCACGGTCACCGTGAGCACTATCTCCATGAGCACAGCCACTGTGAACACCATCACCATAATCACTGGCCTCATCGGTACTGTCACCATGAGCACTGCCACAATGAGCACTGTCAGCATGGGCACTTCCCCCATGAGCACTGTCACTATGAGAACTGCTAGCATGGGTATTTTCACCATGAGTACTGTCACCCTCTGTATTGTCACCATTTGCACTGTCACCATCAGGACTATTACCGTGAGTGCTATCACCGTGAGATCTCTCACCATGGTCACTGTCACCATGGCACCTTGCACAATGCGTGCTGTCAACATGAGTGCTGTCACCATTGGCACTATCACCGTGAGCATTCTCACTGTGGTCAGAGTCAACATGGGCTCTGTCACCATGAGCACTGTCACCATAGGCAATGTCACCGTGGTCAGTGTCACCATGAGCAATGTCTCCATGGGCACTCCTACAGTGGGCACTGTCACTGTGCGAACTGTCACCATGGTTACTGCCACTATGAGCAGTGTCTCTGTGAGTACTGTCAGCATGGGTTTTTACCGTGAGCACTGTCACCATGAGCCCTGTCACCATTTTGCAGTGCCACCATGTGCACTACCACCATGTGCACTCTCACCATGGGCACTATCACCGATAACACTGTCACCATAAGTACTGTCTGCATGGGCACTGTCACCAAGGGCACGGCCAACATGTGACCTGTAACCATTGTCAGTGTCACTGTGAGAAGTGTCACCATGGGAATTAACAACATAGGCACTCTCATCATGAGCACTGTCACCATGAGCACTGACACCACGAGCACTGTCACCCAGGGCAGTGCCACCATGAGCACTGTCACCATAACTCTTGCTATGAGAATTGTAACCATGGGCAATTTCTCAATGAGTAATGTCACCATGTGTATTTTCACCTTGGGCACTCTCAAAGTAAACAGTATTACCATGAGCACTTTCACTGTGAACACTGTCACCATGGGCACTGGCACAATGTGGTGTGTCACCATGAGCCATGTCACCATGGGAAATGTCACCGTGAGAAGTGTCACCATAGGCAATGTCACCATGGGCAATGTCACCATGGGAACTGCCATTTTGAGCACTGTCACCATGGGTACTGCAACCATGAGTACTGTCACCATGAGTAATTTAACCATTGGCAGTATGACCATGTGCACTGTCACCATGGGCACTATCACCATGACAACTCTCAGCGTGAGCACTGTCACTGTTGGAAATGGCATTGTGTGCAATTCCACCATGGGCAATGTCACCATGGACATTATCGCTGTGAGCACTGTCAATATGAGCACGTCAACATGAGCCCTGTCACCATGGGCAATGTCACTGTGAGAAGTGTCACTATAGGCAATGTCACTGTGGGCACTGTCACCATGGTCACTGCCACCACTGTCACTGTCATTTTGAGCACTGTCACCATGGGTACTGCAACCATGAGCGCTGTCACCATGAGCACTGTCACCATTGCAAGTATCACCATGTGCACTGTCACCATGGGCACTATCACAATGAGAACTGTCAGCATGGGCACTGTCACTCTTGGCAATGTCACCATGGGCACTATCACTTTGAGCACTGTCAACATGAGCACGTCAACATGGGCACTGTCAACATGGGTACTATCTCGAAGGTCAATGTCACCATGAGCATTGTCAGGATGGGCAACTTCACCGTGAGCACTGTCACCAATGGCACTATCACCATGAGCAATGTCACTGTGGGCCGTGTCACCAGGGGCACTATTACCATGGTTAATGTTATCATTGGCACTTTCCCCGTGAGCACTGTCACCCTGGGCACTGTCATCATGGGCACGGTCACCGTGAGCACTATCTCCATGATCACAGCCACTGTGAACACCATCACCATAATCACTGGCCTCATCGGTAATGTCACCATGAGCACTGCAACAATGAGCACTGTCAGCATGGGCACTTCCCCCATGAGCACTGTCACTATGAGAACTGCTAGCATGGGTATTTTCACCATGAGTACTGTCACCCTGTGTATTGTCACCATTTGCACTGTCACCATGAGGACTATTACCGTGAGCGCTATCACCGTGAGATCTCTCACCATGGTCACTGTCACCATGGCACCTTGCACAATGGGGGCTGTCAACATGAGTGCTGGCACCATTGGCACTATCACTGTGAGCATTCTCACTGTGGTCAGTGTTACCATGGGCACTGTCACCATGAGCACTGTCACCATAGGCAATGTCACCATGGTCAGTGTCACCATGAGCACTGTCAACATGGGCACTCATACAGTGGGCACTGTCACTGTGAGCACTGTCACCTTGGGTACTGCCACCATGAGCGCTGTCACCATGAGCACTGTCACCATTGCGAGTATCACAATGTGCACTGTCACCATGGGCACTGGCACAATGTCGTGTGTCACCTTGAGCAATGTCACCATGGGAAATGTCACCGTGAGATGTGTCACCATAGGCAATGTCACCATGGGCAATGTCACCATGGGAAATGCCATTTTGCACACTGTCACCATGGGTACTGCAACCATGAGTACTGTCACCATTGGCAGTATGACCATGTGCACTGTCACCATGGGCACTATCACCATGACAACTCTCAGCGTGAGCACTGTCACTGTGGGAACTGGCATTGTGTGCAATTCCACCATGGGCAATGTCACCATGGGCACTATCACTGTGAGCACTGTCAATATAAGCACGTCAACATGAGCCCTGTCACCATTGTCAATGTCACCGTGAGAAGTGTCACTATAGGCGATGTCCCCGTGGGCACTGTCACCATGGTCACTGCCACCACTGTCACTGTCATTTTGAGCACTGTCACCATGGGTATTGCAACCATGAGCACTGTCACCATGAGCACTGTCACCATTGCGATTATCACCATGTGTACTGTCACCATGGGCACTATCACAATGAGAACTGTCAGCGTGGGCACTGTCACTGTTGGCAAGGGCACCGTGGGCACTTCCACCATGGGCAATGTCACCATGGGCACTATCACTGTGAGCACTGTCAACATGAGCACGTCACCATGGGCACTGTCAACATGGGTACTATCTCGAAGGGCAATGTCACCATGAGCATTGTCAGGAAGGGCAATTTCAACATGAGCACTGTCACCAAAGGCACTATCACCATGAGCAATGTCACTGTGGGCCGTGTCACCAGGGGCACTATCACCATGGTTAATGTTCTCATTGGCACTTTCCCCGTGAGCACTGTCACCCTGGGCACTGTCATCATGGGCACGGTCACCGTGAGCACTATCTCCATGAGCACAGCCACTGTGAACACCATCACCATAATCACTGGCCTCATCGGTACTGTCACCATGAGCACTGCCACAATGAGCACTGTCAGCATGGGCACTTCCCCCATGAGCACTGTCACTATGAGAACTGCTAGCATGGGTATTTTCACCATGAGTACTGTCACCCTCTGTATTGTCACCATTTGCACTGTCACCATCAGGACTATTACCGTGAGTGCTGTCACCGTGAGATCTCTCACCATGGTCACTGTCACCATGGCACCTTGCACAATGGGGGCTGTCAACATGAGTGCTGTCACCATTGGCACTATCACCGTGAGCATTCTCACTGTGGTCAGAGTCAACATGGGCTCTGTCACCATGAGCACTGTCACCATAGGCAATGTCACCGTGGTCAGTGTCACCATGAGCAATGTCTCCATGGGCACTCCTACAGTGGGCACTGTCACTGTGCGAACTGTCACCATGGTTACTGCCACTATGAGCAGTGTCTCTGTGAGTACTGTCAGCATGGGTTTTTACCGTGAGCACTGTCACCATGAGCCCTGTCACCATTCTTCAGTGCCACCATGTGCACTACCACCATGTGCACTCTCACCATGGGCACTATCACCGATAACACTGTCACCATAAGTACTGTCTGCATGGGCACTGTCACCAAGGGCACGGCCAACATGTGTCCTGTAACCATTGTCAGTGTCACTGTGAGAAGTGTCACCATGGGAATTAACAACTTAGGCACTCTCATCATGAGCACTGTCACCATGAGCACTGACACCACGAGCACTGTCACCCAGGGCAGTGCCACCATGAGCACTGTCACCATAACTCTTGCTATGAGAATTGTAACCATGGGCAATTTCTCAATGAGTAATGTCACCATGTGTATTTTCACCTTGGGCACTCTCAAAGTAAACAGTATTACCATGAGCACTTTCACTGTGAACACAGTCACCATGGGCACTGGCACAATGTGGTGTGTCACCATGAGCCATGTCACCATGGGAAATGTCACCGTGAGAAGTGTCACCATAGGCAATGTCACCATGGGCAATGTCACCATGGGAACTGCCATTTTGAGCACTGTCACCATGGGTACTACAACCATGAGTACTGTCACCATGAGTAATTTAACCATTGGCAGTATGACCATGTGCACTGTCACCATGGGCACTATCACCATGACAACTCTCAGCGTGAGCACTGTCACTGTTGGAAATGGCATTGTGTGCAATTCCACCATGGGCAATGTCACCATGGACATTATCGCTGTGAGCACTGTCAATATGAGCACATCAACATGAGCCATGTCACCATGGGCAATGTCACTGTGAGAAGTGTCACTATAGGCAATGTCACCGTGGGCACTGTCACCATGGTCACTGCCACCACTGTCACTGTCATTTTGAGCACTGTCACCATGGGTACTGCAACCATGAGCGCTGTCACCATGAGCACTGTCACCATTGCAAGTATCACCATGTGCACTGTCACCATGGGCACTATCACAATGAGAACTGTCAGCATGGGCACTGTCACTCTTGGCAATGTCACCATGGGCACTATCACTGTGAGCACTGTCAACATGAGCACGTCACCATGGGCACTGTCAACATGGGTACTATCTCGAAGGTCAATGTCACCATGAGCATTGTCAGGATGGGCAACTTCACCGTGAGCACTGTCACCAATGGCACTATCACCATGAGCAATGTCACTGTGGGCCGTGTCACCAGGGGCACTATCACCATGGTTAATGTTCTCATTGGCACTTTCCCCGTGAGCACTGTCACCCTGGGCACTGTCATCATGGGCACGGTCACCGTGAGCACTATCTCCATGAGCACAGCCACTGTGAATACCATCACCATAATCACTGGCCTCATCGGTACTGTCACCATGAGCACTGCCACAATGAGCACTGTCAGCATGGGCACTTCCCCCATGAGCACTGTCACTATGAGTACTGCTAGCATGGGTATTTTCACCATGAGTACTGTCACCCTCTGTATTGTCACCATTTGCACTGTCACCATCAGGACTATTACCGTGAGTGCTATCACCGTGAGATCTCTCACCATGGTCACTGTCACCATGGCACCTTGCACAATGCGTGCTGTCAACATGAGTGCTGTCACCATTGGCACTATCACCGTGAGCATTCTCACTGTGGTCAGAGTCAACATGGGCTCTGTCACCATGAGCACTGTCACCATAGGCAATGTCACCGAGGTCAGTGTCACCATGAGCAATGTCTCCATGGGCACTCCTACAGTGGGCACTGTCACTGTGCGAACTGTCACCATGGTTACTGCCACTATGAGCAGTGTCTCTGTGAGTACTGTCAGCATGGGTTTTTACCGTGAGCACTGTCACCATGAGCCCTGTCACCATTTTGCAGTGCCACCATGTGCACTACCACCATGTGCACTCTCACCATGGGCACTATCACCGATAACACTGTCACCATAAGTACTGTCTACATGGGCACTGTCACCAAGGGCACGGCCAACATGTGACCTGTAACCATTGTCAGTGTCACTGTGAGAAGTGCCACCATGGGAATTAACAACATAGGCACTCTCATCATGAGCACTGTCACCATGAGCACTGACACCACGAGCACTGTCACCCAGGGCAGTGCCACCATGAGCACAGTCATCATAACTCTTGCTATGAGAATTGTAACCATGGGCAATTTCTCAATGAGTAATGTCACCATGTGTATTTTCACCTTGGGCACTCTCAAAGTAAACAGGATTACCATGAGCACTTTCACTGTGAACACTGTCACCATGGGCACTGGCACAATGTGGTGTGTCACCATGAGCCATGTCACCATGGGAAATGTCACCGTGAGAAGTGTCACCATAGGCAATGTCACCATGGGCAATGTCACCATGGGAACTGCCATTTTGAGCACTGTCACCATGGGTACTGCAACCATGAGTACTGTCACCATGAGTAATTTAACCATTGGCAGTATGACCATGTGCACTGTCACCATGGGCACTATCACCATGACAACTCTCAGCGTGAGCACTGTCACTGTTGGAAATGGCATTGTGTGCAATTCCACCATGGGCAATGTCACCATGGACATTATCGCTGTGAGCACTGTCAATATGAGCACGTCAACATGAGCCCTGTCACCATGGGCAATGTCACTGTGAGAAGTGTCACTATAGGCAATGTCACCGTGGGCACTGTCACCATGGTCACTGCCACCACTGTCACTGTCATTTTGAGCACTGTCACCATGGGTACTGCAACCATGAGCGCTGTCACCATGAGCACTGTCACCATTGCAAGTATCACCATGTGCACTGTCACCATGGGCACTATCACAATGAGAACTGTCAGCATGGGCACTGTCACTCTTGGCAATGTCACCATGGGCACTATCACTGTGAGCACTGTCAACATGAGCACGTCACCATGGGCACTGTCAACATGGGTACTATCTCGAAGGTCAATGTCACCATGAGCATTGTCAGGATGGGCAACTTCACCGTGAGCACTGTCACCAATGGCACTATCACCATGAGCAATGTCACTGTGGGCCGTGTCACCAGGGGCACTATCACCATGGTTAATGTTATCATTGGCACTTTCCCCGTGAGCACTGTCACCCTGGGCACTGTCATCATGGGCACGGTCACCGTGAACACTATCTCCATGATCACAGCCACTGTGAACACCATCACCATAATCACTGGCCTCATCGGTACTGTCACCATGAGCACTGCAACAATGAGCACTGTCAGCATGGGCACTTCCCCCTTGAGCACTGTCACTATGAGAACTGCTAGCATGGGTATTTTCACCATGAGTACTGTCACCCTGTGTATTGTCACCATTTGCACTGTCACCATGAGGACTATTACCGTGAGCGCTATCACCGTGAGATCTCTCACCATGGTCACTGTCACCATGGCACCTTGCACAATGGGGGCTGTCATCATGAGTGCTGGCACCATTGGCACTATCACTGTGAGCATTCTCACTGTGGTCAGTGTTACCATGGGCACTGTCACCATGAGCACTGTCACCATAGGCAATGTCACTGTGGTCAGTGTCACCATGGCCACTGTCACCATGAGCACTGTCACCATAGGCAATGTCACCATGGTGAGTGGCACCATGAGCACTGTCAACATGGGCACTCATACAGTGGGCACTGTCACTGTGAGCACTGTCACCTTGGGTACTGCCACCATGAGCGCTGTCACCATGAGCACTGTCACCATTGCGAGTATCACAATGTGCACTGTCACCATGGGCACTGGCACAATGTCGTGTGTCACCTTGAGCAATGTCACCATGGGAAATGTCACCGTGAGATGTGTCACCATAGGCAATGTCACCATGGGCAATGTCACCATGGGAAATGCCATTTTGCACACTGTCACCATGGGTACTGCAACCATGAGTACTGTCACCATTGGCAGTATGACCATGTGCACTGTCACCATGGGCACTATCACCATGACAACTCTCAGCGTGAGCACTGTCACTGTGGGAACTGGCATTGTGTGCAATTCCACCATGGGCAATGTCACCATGGGCACAATCACTGTGAGCACTGTCAATATAAGCACGTCAACATGAGCCCTGTCACCACTGGCAATGTCACCGTGAGAAGTGTCACTATAGGCGATGTCACCATGGGCACTGTCACCATGGTCACTGCCACCACTGTCACTGTCATTTTGAGCACTGTCACCATGGGTATTGCAACCATGAGCACTGTCACCATGAGCACTGTCACCATTGCGATTATCACCATGTGTACTGTCACCATGGGCACTATCACAATGAGAACTGTCAGCGTGGGCACTGTCACTGTTGGCAAGGGCACCGTGGGCACTTCCACCATGGGCAATGTCACCATGGGCACTATCACTGTGAGCACTGTCAACATGAGCACGTCACCATGGGCAGTGTCAACATGGGTACTATCTCGAAGGGCAATGTCACCATGAGCATTGTCAGGAAGGGCAATTTCACCATGAGCACTGTCACCAAAGGCACTATCACCATGAGCAATGTCACTGTGGGCCGTGTCACCAGGGGCACTATCACCATGGTTAATGTTCTCATTGGCACTTTCCCCGTGAGCACTGTCACCCTGGGCACTGTCATCATGGGCACGGTCACCGTGAGCACTATCTCCATGAGCACAGCCACTGTGAACACCATCACCATAATCACTGGCCTCATCGTTACTGTCACCATGAGCACTGCCACAATGAGCACTGTCAGCATGGGCACATCCCCCATGAGCACTGTCACTATGAGAACTGCTACCATGGGTATTTTCACCATGTGTACTGTCACCCTGTGTATTGTCACCATTTGCACTGTCACCATGAGGACTATTACCATGAGCGCTATCACCGTGAGATCTCTCACCATGGTCACTGTCACCATGGCACCTTGCACAATGGGGGCTGTCAACATGAGTGCTGGCACCATTGGCACTATCACTGTGAGCATTCTCACTGTGGTCAGTGTCACCATGGGCACTGTCACCATGAGCACTGTCACCATAGGCAATGTCACCATGGTCAGTGTCACCATGAGCACTGTCAACATGGGCACTCATACAGTGGGCACTGTCACTGTGAGCACTGTCACCTTGGGAACTGCCACCATGAGCGCTGTCACCATGAGCACTGTCACCATTGCGAGTATCACAATGTGCACTGTCACCATGGGCACTGGCACAATGTCGTGTGTCACCTTGAGCAATGTCACCATGGGAAATGTCACCGTGAGATGTGTCACCATAGGCAATGTCACCATGGGCAATGTCACCATGGGAAATGCCATTTTGCACACTGTCACCATGGGTACTGCAACCATGAGTACTGTCACCATTGGCAGTATGACCATGTGCACTGTCACCATGGGCACTATCACCATGACAACTCTCAGCATGAGCACTGTCACTGTGGGAACTGGCATTGTGTGCAATTCCACCATGGGCAATGTCACCATGGGCACTATCACTGTGAGCACTGTCAATATAAGCACGTCAACATGAGCCCTGTCACCATTGGCAATGTCACCGTGAGAAGTGTCACTATAGGCGAAGTCACCGTGGGCACTGTCACCATGGTCACGGCCACCACTGTCACTGTCATTTTGAGCACTGTCACCATGGGTATTGCAACCATGAGCACTGTCACCATGAGCACTGTCACCATTGCGATTATCACCATGTGTACTGTCACCATGGGCACTATCACAATGAGAACTGTCAGCGTGGGCACTGTCACTGTTGGCAAGGGCACCGTGGGCACTTCCACCATGGGCAATGTCACCATGGGCACTATCACTGTGAGCACTGTCAATATGAGCACGTCACCATGGGCACTGTCAACATGGGTACTATCTCGAAGGGCAATGTCACCATGAGCATTGTCAGGAAGGGCAATTTCACCATGAGCACTGTCACCAAAGGCACTATCACCATGAGCAATGTCACTGTGGGCCGTGTCACCAGGGGCACTATCACCATGGTTAATGTTCTCATTGGCACTTTCCCCGTGAGCACTGTCACCCTGGGCACTGTCATCATGGGCACGGTCACCGTGAGCACTATCTCCATGAGCACAGCCACTGTGAACACCATCACCATAATCACTGGCCTCATCGGTACTGTCACCATGAGCACTGCCACAATGAGCACTGTCAGCATGGGCACTTCCCCCATGAGCACTGTCACTATGAGAACTGCTAGCATGGGTATTTTCACCATGAGTACTGTCACCCTCTGTATTGTCACCATTTGCACTGTCACCATCAGGACTATTACCGTGAGTGCTATCACCGTGAGATCTCTCACCATGGTCACTGTCACCATGGCACCTTGCACAATGCGTGCTGTCAACATGAGTGCTGTCACCATTGGCACTATCACCGTGAGCATTCTCACTGTGGTCAGAGTCAACATGGGCTCTGTCACCATGAGCACTGTCACCATAGGCAATGTCACCGTGGTCAGTGTCACCATGAGCAATGTCTCCATGGGCACTCCTACAGTGGGCACTGTCACTGTGCGAACTGTCACCATGGTTACTGCCACTATGAGCAGTGTCTCTGTGAGTACTGTCAGCATGGGTTTTTACCGTGAGCACTGTCACCATGAGCCCTGTCACCATTTTGCAGTGCCACCATGTGCACTACCACCATGTGCACTCTCACCATGGGCACTATCACCGATAACACTGTCACCATAAGTACTGTCTGCATGGGCACTGTCACCAAGGGCACGGCCAACATGTGACCTGTAACCATTGTCAGTGTCACTGTGAGAAGTGTCACCATGGGAATTAACAACATAGGCACTCTCATCATGAGCACTGTCACCATGAGCACTGACACCACGAGCACTGTCACCCAGGGCAGTGCCACCATGAGCACTGTCACCATAACTGTTGCTATGAGAATTGTAACCATGGGCAATTTCTCAATGAGTAATGTCACCATGTGTATTTTCACCTTGGGCACTCTCAAAGTAAACAGTATTACCATGAGCACTTTCACTGTGAACACTGTCACCATGGGCACTGGCACAATGTGGTGTGTCACCATGAGACATGTCACCATGGGAAATGTCACCGTGAGGAGTGTCACCATAGGCAATGTCACCATGGGCAATGTCACCATGGGAATTGCCATTTTGAGCACTGTCACCATGGGTACTGCAACCATGAGTACTGTCACCATGAGTAATTTAACCATTGGCAGTATGACCATGTGCACTGTCACCATGGGCACTATCACCATGACAACTCTCAGCGTGAGCACTGTCACTGTTGGAAATGGCATTGTGTGCAATTCCACCATGGGCAATGTCACCATGGACATTATCGCTGTGAGCACTGTCAATATGAGCACGTCAACATGAGCCCTGTCACCATGGGCAATGTCACTGTGAGAAGTGTCACTATAGGCAATGTCACCGTGGGCACTGTCACCATGGTCACTGCCACCACTGTCACTGTCATTTTGAGCACTGTCACCATGGGTACTGCAACCATGAGCGCTGTCACCATGAGCACTGTCACCATTGCAAGTATCACCATGTGCACTGTCACCATGGGCACTATCACAATGAGAACTGTCAGCATGGGCACTGTCACTCTTGGCAATGTCACCATGGGCACTATCACTTTGAGCACTGTCAACATGAGCACGTCACCATGGGCACTGTCAACATGGGTACTATCTTGAAGGTCAATGTCACCATGAGCATTGTCAGGATGGGCAACTTCACCGTGAGCACTGTCACCAATGGCACTATCACCATGAGCAATGTCACTGTGGGCCGTGTCACCAGGGGCACTATCACCATGGTTAATGTTCTCATTGGCACTTTCCCCGTGAGCACTGTCACCCTGGGCACTGTCATCATGGGCACGGTCACCGTGAGCACTATCTCCATGAGCACAGCCACTGTGAACACCATCACCATAATCACTGGCCTCATCGGTACTGTCACCATGAGCACTGCCACAATGAGCACTGTCAGCATGGGCACATCCCCCATGAGCACTGTCACTATGAGAACTGCTACCATGGGTATTTTCACCATGTGTACTGTCACCCTGTGTATTGTCACCATTTGCACTGTCACCATGAGGACTATTACCATGAGCGCTATCACCGTGAGATCTCTCACCATGGTCACTGTCACCATGGCACCTTGCACAATGGGGGCTGTCAACATGAGTGCTGGCACCATTGGCACTATCACTGTGAGCATTCTCACTGTGGTCAGTGTCACCATGGGCACTGTCACCATGAGCACTGTCACCATAGGCAATGTCACCATGGTCAGTGTCACCATGAGCACTGTCAACATGGGCACTCATACAGTGGGCACTGTCACTGTGAGCACTGTCACCTTGGGAACTGCCACCATGAGCGCTGTCACCATGAGCACTGTCACCATTGCGAGTATCACAATGTGCACTGTCACCATGGGCACTGGCACAATGTCGTGTGTCACCTTGAGCAATGTCACCATGGGAAATGTCACCGTGAGATGTGTCACCATAGGCAATGTCACCATGGGCAATGTCACCATGGGAAATGCCATTTTGCACACTGTCACCATGGGTACTGCAACCATGAGTACTGTCACCATTGGCAGTATGACCATGTGCACTGTCACCATGGGCACTATCACCATGACAACTCTCAGCATGAGCACTGTCACTGTGGGAACTGGCATTGTGTGCAATTCCACCATGGGCAATGTCACCATGGGCACTATCACTGTGAGCACTGTCAATATAAGCACGTCAACATGAGCCCTGTCACCATTGGCAATGTCACCGTGAGAAGTGTCACTATAGGCGATGTCACCGTGGGCACTGTCACCATGGTCACGGCCACCACTGTCACTGTCATTTTGAGCACTGTCACCATGGGTATTGCAACCATGAGCACTGTCACCATGAGCACTGTCACCATTGCGATTATCACCATGTGTACTGTCACCATGGGCACTATCACAATGAGAACTGTCAGCGTGGGCACTGTCACTGTTGGCAAGGGCACCGTGGGCACTTCCACCATGGGCAATGTCACCATGGGCACTATCACTGTGAGCACTGTCAATATGAGCACGTCACCATGGGCACTGTCAACATGGGTACTATCTCGAAGGGCAATGTCACCATGAGCATTGTCAGGAAGGGCAATTTCACCATGAGCACTGTCACCAAAGGCACTATCACCATGAGCAATGTCACTGTGGGCCGTGTCACCAGGGGCACTATCACCATGGTTAATGTTCTCATTGGCACTTTCCCCGTGAGCACTGTCACCCTGGGCACTGTCATCATGGGCACGGTCACCGTGAGCACTATCTCCATGAGCACAGCCACTGTGAACACCATCACCATAATCACTGGCCTCATCGGTACTGTCACCATGAGCACTGCCACAATGAGCACTGTCAGCATGGGCACTTCCCCCATGAGCACTGTCACTATGAGAACTGCTAGCATGGGTATTTTCACCATGAGTACTGTCACCCTCTGTATTGTCACCATTTGCACTGTCACCATCAGGACTATTACCGTGAGTGCTATCACCGTGAGATCTCTCACCATGGTCACTGTCACCATGGCACCTTGCACAATGCGTGCTGTCAACATGAGTGCTGTCACCATTGGCACTATCACCGTGAGCATTCTCACTGTGGTCAGAGTCAACATGGGCTCTGTCACCATGAGCACTGTCACCATAGGCAATGTCACCGTGGTCAGTGTCACCATGAGCAATGTCTCCATGGGCACTCCTACAGTGGGCACTGTCACTGTGCGAACTGTCACCATGGTTACTGCCACTATGAGCAGTGTCTCTGTGAGTACTGTCAGCATGGGTTTTTACCGTGAGCACTGTCACCATGAGCCCTGTCACCATTTTGCAGTGCCACCATGTGCACTACCACCATGGGCACTCTCACCATGGGCACTATCACCGATAACACTGTCACCATAAGTACTGTCTGCATGGGCACTGTCACCAAGGGCACGGCCAACATGTGACCTGTAACCATTGTCAGTGTCACTGTGAGAAGTGTCACCATGGGAATTAACAACTTAGGCACTCTCATCATGAGCACTGTCACCAGGAGCACTGACACCACGAGCACTGTCACCCAGGGCAGTGCCACCATGAGCACTGTCACCATAACTGTTGCTATGAGAATTGTAACCATGGGCAATTTCTCAATGAGTAATGTCACCATGTGTATTTTCACCTTGGGCACTCTCAAAGTAAACAGTATTACCATGAGCACTTTCACTGTGAACACTGTCACCATGGGCACTGGCACAATGTGGTGTGTCACCATGAGCCATGTCACCATGGGAAATGTCACCGTGAGAAGTGTCACCATAGGCAATGTCACCATGGGCAATGTCACCATGGGAACTGCCATTTTGAGCACTGTCACCATGGGTACTGCAACCATGAGTACTGTCACCATGAGTAATTTAACCATTGGCAGTATGACCATGTGCACTGTCACCATGGGCACTATCACCATGACAACTCTCAGCGTGAGCACTGTCACTGTTGGAAATGGCATTGTGTGCAATTCCACCATGGGCAATGTCACCATGGACATTATCGCTGTGAGCACTGTCAATATGAGCACGTCAACATGAGCCCTGTCACCATGGGCAATGTCACTGTGAGAAGTGTCACTATAGGCAATGTCACCGTGGGCACTGTCACCATGGTCACTGCCACCACTGTCACTGTCATTTTGAGCACTGTCACCATGGGTACTGCAACCATGAGCGCTGTCACCATGAGCACTGTCACCATTGCAAGTATCACCATGTGCACTGTCACCATGGGCACTATCACAATGAGAACTGTCAGCATGGGCACTGTCACTCTTGGCAATGTCACCATGGGCACTATCACTTTGAGCACTGTCAACATGAGCACGTCACCATGGGCACTGTCAACATGGGTACTATCTCGAAGGTCAATGTCACCATGAGCATTGTCAGGATGGGCAACTTCACCGTGAGCACTGTCACCAATGGCACTATCACCATGAGCAATGTCACTGTGGGCCGTGTCACCAGGGGCACTATCACCATGGTTAATGTTATCATTGGCACTTTCCCCGTGAGCACTGTCACCCTGGGCACTGTCATCATGGGCACGGTCACCGTGAGCACTATCTCCATGATCACAGCCACTGTGAACACCATCACCATAATCACTGGCCTCATCGGTACTGTCACCATGAGCACTGCAACAATGAGCACTGTCAGCATAGGCACTTCCCCCTTGAGCACTGTCACTATGAGAACTGCTAGCATGGGTATTTTCACCATGAGTACTGTCACCCTGTGTATTGTCACCATTTGCACTGTCACCATGAGGACTATTACCGTGAGCGCTATCACCGTGAGATCTCTCACCATGGTCACTGTCACCATGGCACCTTGCACAATGGGGGCTGTCAACATGAGTGCTGGCACCATTGGCACTATCACTGTGAGCATTCTCACTGTGGTCAGTGTTACCATGGGCACTGTCACCATGAGCACTGTCACCATAGGCAATGTCACCCTGGTCTGTGGCACCATGAGCACTGTCAACATGGGCACTCATACAGTGGGCACTGTCACTGTGAGCACTGTCACCTTGGGTACTGCCACCATGAGCGCTGTCACCATGAGCACTGTCACCATTGCGAGTATCACAATGTGCACTGTCACCATGGGCACTGGCACAATGTCGTGTGTCACCTTGAGCAATGTCACCATGGGAAATGTCACCGTGAGATGTGTCACCATAGGCAATGTCACCATGGGCAATGTCACCATGGGAAATGCCATTTTGCACACTGTCACCATGGGTACTGCAACCATGAGTACTGTCACCATTGGCAGTATGACCATGTGCACTGTCACCATGGGCACTATCACCATGACAACTCTCAGCGTGAGCACTGTCACTGTTGGAAATGGCATTGTGTGCAATTCCACCATGGGCAATGTCACCATGGGCACTATCACTGTGAGCACTGTCAATATAAGCACGTCAACATGAGCCCTGTCACCATTGGCAATGTCACCGTGAGAAGTGTCACTATAGGCGATGTCCCCGTGGGCACTGTCACCATGGTCACTGCCACCACTGTCACTGTCATTTTGAGCACTGTCACCATGGGTATTGCAACCATGAGCACTGTCACCATGAGCACTGTCACCATTGCGATTATCACCATGTGTACTGTCACCATGGGCACTATCACAATGAGAACTGTCAGCGTGGGCACTGTCACTGTTGGCAAGGGCACCGTGGGCACTTCCACCATGGGCAATGTCACCATGGGCACTATCACTGTGAGCACTGTCAACATGAGCACGTCACCATGGGCACTGTCAACATGGGTACTATCTCGAAGGGCAATGTCACCATGAGCATTGTCAGGAAGGGCAATTTCAACATGAGCACTGTCACCAAAGGCACTATCACCATGAGCAATGTCACTGTGGGCCGTGTCACCAGGGGCACTATCACCATGGTTAATGTTCTCATTGGCACTTTCCCCGTGAGCACTGTCACCCTGGGCACTGTCATCATGGGCACGGTCACCGTGAGCACTATCTCCATGAGCACAGCCACTGTGAACACCATCACCATAATCACTGGCCTCATCGGTACTGTCACCATGAGCACTGCCACAATGAGCACTGTCAGCATGGGCACTTCCCCCATGAGCACTGTCACTATGAGAACTGCTAGCATGGGTATTTTCACCATGAGTACTGTCACCCTCTGTATTGTCACCATTTGCACTGTCACCATCAGGACTATTACCGTGAGTGCTATCACCGTGAGATCTCTCACCATGGTCACTGTCACCATGGCACCTTGCACAATGCGTGCTGTCAACATGAGTGCTGTCACCATTGGCACTATCACCGTGAGCATTCTCACTGTGGTCAGAGTCAACATGGGCTCTGTCACCATGAGCACTGTCACCATAGGCAATGTCACCGTGGTCAGTGTCACCATGAGCAATGTCTCCATGGGCACTCCTACAGTGGGCACTGTCACTGTGCGAACTGTCACCATGGTTACTGCCACTATGAGCAGTGTCTCTGTGAGTACTGTCAGCATGGGTTTTTACCGTGAGCACTGTCACCATGAGCCCTGTCACCATTTTGCAGTGCCACCATGTGCACTACCACCATGTGCACTCTCACCATGGGCACTATCACCGATAACACTGTCACCATAAGTACTGTCTGCATGGGCACTGTCACCAAGGGCACGGCCAACATGTGACCTGTAACCATTGTCAGTGTCACTGTGAGAAGTGTCACCATGGGAATTAACAACATAGGCACTCTCATCATGAGCACTGTCACCATGAGCACTGACACCACGAGCACTGTCACCCAGGGCAGTGCCACCATGAGCACTGTCACCATAACTCTTGCTATGAGAATTGTAACCATGGGCAATTTCTCAATGAGTAATGTCACCATGTGTATTTTCACCTTGGGCACTCTCAAAGTAAACAGTATTACCATGAGCACTTTCACTGTGAACACTGTCACCATGGGCACTGGCACAATGTGGTGTGTCACCATGAGCCATGTCACCATGGGAAATGTCACCGTGAGAAGTGTCACCATAGGCAATGTCACCATGGGCAATGTCACCATGGGAACTGCCATTTTGAGCACTGTCACCATGGGTACTGCAACCATGAGTACTGTCACCATGAGTAATTTAACCATTGGCAGTATGACCATGTGCACTGTCACCATGGGCACTATCACCATGACAACTCTCAGCGTGAGCACTGTCACTGTTGGAAATGGCATTGTGTGCAATTCCACCATGGGCAATGTCACCATGGACATTATCGCTGTGAGCACTGTCAATATGAGCACGTCAACATGAGCCCTGTCACCATGGGCAATGTCACTGTGAGAAGTGTCACTATAGGCAATGTCACCGTGGGCACTGTCACCATGGTCACTGCCACCACTGTCACTGTCATTTTGAGCACTGTCACCATGGGTACTGCAACCATGAGCGCTGTCACCATGAGCACTGTCACCATTGCAAGTATCACCATGTGCACTGTCACCATGGGCACTATCACAATGAGAACTGTCAGCATGGGCACTGTCACTCTTGGCAATGTCACCATGGGCACTATCACTTTGAGCACTGTCAACATGAGCACGTCACCATGGGCACTGTCAACATGGGTACTATCTCGAAGGTCAATGTCACCATGAGCATTGTCAGGATGGGCAACTTCACCGTGAGCACTGTCACCAATGGCACTATCACCATGAGCAATGTCACTGTGGGCCGTGTCACCAGGGGCACTATTACCATGGTTAATGTTATCATTGGCACTTTCCCCGTGAGCACTGTCACCCTGGGCACTGTCATCATGGGCACGGTCACCGTGAGCACTATCTCCATGATCACAGCCACTGTGAACACCATCACCATAATCACTGGCCTCATCGGTAATGTCACCATGAGCACTGCAACAATGAGCACTGTCAGCATGGGCACTTCCCCCATGAGCACTGTCACTATGAGAACTGCTAGCATGGGTATTTTCACCATGAGTACTGTCACCCTGTGTATTGTCACCATTTGCACTGTCACCATGAGGACTATTACCGTGAGCGCTATCACCGTGAGATCTCTCACCATGGTCACTGTCACCATGGCACCTTGCACAATGGGGGCTGTCAACATGAGTGCTGGCACCATTGGCACTATCACTGTGAGCATTCTCACTGTGGTCAGTGTTACCATGGGCACTGTCACCATGAGCACTGTCACCATAGGCAATGTCACCATGGTCTGTGGCAACATGAGCACTGTCAACATGGGCACTCATACAGTGGGCACTGTCACTGTGAGCACTGTCACCTTGGGTACTGCCACCATGAGCGCTGTCACCATGAGCACTGTCACCATTGCGAGTATCACAATGTGCACTGTCACCATGGGCACTGGCACAATGTCGTGTGTCACCTTGAGCAATGTCACCATGGGAAATGTCACCGTGAGATGTGTCACCATAGGCAATGTCACCATGGGCAATGTCACCATGGGAAATGCCATTTTGCACACTGTCACCATGGGTACTGCAACCATGAGTACTGTCACCATTGGCAGTATGACCATGTGCACTGTCACCATGGGCACTATCACCATGACAACTCTCAGCGTGAGCACTGTCACTGTGGGAACTGGCATTGTGTGCAATTCCACCATGGGCAATGTCACCATGGGCACTATCACTGTGAGCACTGTCAATATAAGCACGTCAACATGAGCCCTGTCACCATTGGCAATGTCACCGTGAGAAGTGTCACTATAGGCGATGTCCCCGTGGGCACTGTCACCATGGTCACTGCCACCACTGTCACTGTCATTTTGAGCACTGTCACCATGGGTATTGCAACCATGAGCACTGTCACCATGAGCACTGTCACCATTGCGATTATCACCATGTGTACTGTCACCATGGGCACTATCACAATGAGAACTGTCAGCGTGGGCACTGTCACTGTTGGCAAGGGCACCGTGGGCACTTCCACCATGGGCAATGTCACCATGGGCACTATCACTGTGAGCACTGTCAACATGAGCACGTCACCATGGGCACTGTCAACATGGGTACTATCTCGAAGGGCAATGTCACCATGAGCATTGTCAGGAAGGGCAATTTCACCATGAGCACTGTCACCAAAGGCACTATCACCATGAGCAATGTCACTGTGGGCCGTGTCACCAGGGGCACTATCACCATGGTTAATGTTCTCATTGGCACTTTCCCCGTGAGCACTGTCACCCTGGGCACTGTCATCATGGGCACGGTCACCGTGAGCACTATCTCCATGAGCACAGCCACTGTGAACACCATCACCATAATCACTGGCCTCATCGGTACTGTCACCATGAGCACTGCCACAATGAGCACTGTCAGCATGGGCACTTCCCCCATGAGCACTGTCACTATGAGAACTGCTAGCATGGGTATTTTCACCATGAGTACTGTCACCCTCTGTATTGTCACCATTTGCACTGTCACCATCAGGACTATTACCGTGAGTGCTATCACCGTGAGATCTCTCACCATGGTCACTGTCACCATGGCACCTTGCACAATGCGTGCTGTCAACATGAGTGCTGTCACCATTGGCACTATCACCGTGAGCATTCTCACTGTGGTCAGAGTCAACATGGGCTCTGTCACCATGAGCACTGTCACCATAGGCAATGTCACCGTGGTCAGTGTCACCATGAGCAATGTCTCCATGGGCACTCCTACAGTGGGCACTGTCACTGTGCGAACTGTCACCATGGTTACTGCCACTATGAGCAGTGTCTCTGTGAGTACTGTCAGCATGGGTTTTTACCGTGAGCACTGTCACCATGAGCCCTGTCACCATTTTTCAGTGCCACCATGTGCACTACCACCATGTGCACTCTCACCATGGGCACTATCACCGATAACACTGTCACCATAAGTACTGTCTGCATGGGCACTGTCACCAAGGGCACGGCCAACATGTGACCTGTAACCATTGTCAGTGTCACTGTGAGAAGTGTCACCATGGGAATTAACAACTTAGGCACTCTCATCATGAGCACTGTCACCATGAGCACTGACACCACGAGCACTGTCACCCAGGGCAGTGCCACCATGAGCACTGTCACCATAACTCTTGCTATGAGAATTGTAACCATGGGCAATTTCTCAATGAGTAATGTCACCATGTGTATTTTCACCTTGGGCACTCTCAAAGTAAACAGTATTACCATGAGCACTTTCACTGTGAACACTGTCACCATGGGCACTGGCACAATGTGGTGTGTCACCATGAGCCATGTCACCATGGGAAATGTCACCGTGAGAAGTGTCACCATAGGCAATGTCACCATGGGCAATGTCACCATGGGAAATGCCATTTTGAGCACTGTCACCATGGGTACTACAACCATGAGTACTGTCACCATGAGTAATTTAACCATTGGCAGTATGACCATGTGCACTGTCACCATGGGCACTATCACCATGACAACTCTCAGCGTGAGCACTGTCACTGTTGGAAATGGCATTGTGTGCAATTCCACCATGGGCAATGTCACCATGGACATTATCGCTGTGAGCACTGTCAATATGAGCACGTCAACATGAGCCCTGTCACCATGGGCAATGTCACTGTGAGAAGTGTCACTATAGGCAATGTCACCGTGGGCACTGTCACCATGGTCACTGCCACCACTGTCACTGTCATTTTGAGCACTGTCACCATGGGTACTGCAACCATGAGCGCTGTCACCATGAGCACTGTCACCATTGCAAGTATCACCATGTGCACTGTCACCATGGGCACTATCACAATGAGAACTGTCAGCATGGGCACTGTCACTCTTGGCAATGTCACCATGGGCACTATCACTTTGAGCACTGTCAACATGAGCACGTCACCATGGGCACTGTCAACATGGGTACTATCTCGAAGGTCAATGTCACCATGAGCATTGTCAGGATGGGCAACTTCACCGTGAGCACTGTCACCAATGGCACTATCACCATGAGCAATGTCACTGTGGGCCGTGTCACCAGGGGCACTATCACCATGGTTAATGTTATCATTGGCACTTTCCCCGTGAGCACTGTCACCCTGGG
The DNA here is from genome assembly GCF_964341445.2 of Mesoplodon mirus. NCBI lineage: Eukaryota > Metazoa > Chordata > Mammalia > Artiodactyla > Ziphiidae > Mesoplodon > Mesoplodon mirus. Next base: position 186,971 of record NW_028295312.1, read on the forward strand.
CACTGTCATCATGGGCACGGTCACCGTGAGCACTATCTCCATGATCACAGCCACTGTGAACACCATCACCATAATCACTGGCCTCATCGGTACTGTCACCATGAGCACTGCAACAATGAGCACTGTCAGCATGGGCACTTCCCCCTTGAGCACTGTCACTATGAGAACTGCTAGCATGGGTATTTTCACCATGAGTACTGTCACCCTGTGTATTGTCACCATTTGCACTGTCACCATGAGGACTATTACCGTGAGCGCTATCACCGTGAGATCTCTCACCATGGTCACTGTCACCATGGCACCTTGCACAATGGGGGCTGTCAACATGAGTGCTGGCACCATTGGCACTATCACTGTGAGCATTCTCACTGTGGTCAGTGTTACCATGGGCACTGTCACCATGAGCACTGTCACCATAGGCAATGTCACCATGGTCTGTGGCACCATGAGCACTGTCAACATGGGCACTCATACAGTGGGCACTGTCACTGTGAGCACTGTCACCTTGGGTACTGCCACCATGAGCGCTGTCACCATGAGCACTGTCACCATTGCGAGTATCACAATGTGCACTGTCACCATGGGCACTGGCACAATGTCGTGTGTCACCTTGAGCAATGTCACCATGGGAAATGTCACCGTGAGTTGTGTCACCATAGGCAATGTCACCATGGGCAATGTCACCATGGGAAATGCCATTTTGCACACTGTCACCATGGGTACTGCAACCATGAGTACTGTCACCATTGGCAGTATGACCATGTGCACTGTCACCATGGGCACTATCACCATGACAACTCTCAGCGTGAGCACTGTCACTGTTGGAAATGGCATTGTGTGCAATTCCACCATGGGCAATGTCACCATGGGCACTATCACTGTGAGCACTGTCAATATAAGCACGTCAACATGAGCCCTGTCACCATTGTCAATGTCACCGTGAGAAGTGTCACTATAGGCGATGTCCCCGTGGGCACTGTCACCATGGTCACTGGCACCACTGTCACTGTCATTTTGAGCACTGTCACCATGGGTATTGCAACCATGAGCACTGTCACCATGAGCACTGTCACCATTGCGATTATCACCATGTGTACTGTCACCATGGGCACTATCACAATGAGAACTGTCAGCGTGGGCACTGTCACTGTTGGCAAGGGCACCGTGGGCACTTCCACCATGGGCAATGTCACCATGGGCACTATCACTGTGAGCACTGTCAACATGAGCACGTCACCATGGGCACTGTCAACATGGGTACTATCTCGAAGGGCAATGTCACCATGAGCATTGTCAGGAAGGGCAATTTCAACATGAGCACTGTCACCAAAGGCACTATCACCATGAGCAATGTCACTGTGGGCCGTGTCACCAGGGGCAGTATCACCATGGTTAATGTTCTCATTGGCACTTTCCCCGTGAGCACTGTCACCCTGGGCACTGTCATCATGGGCACGGTCACCGTGAGCACTATCTCCATGAGCACAGCCACTGTGAACACCATCACCATAATCACTGGCCTCATCGGTACTGTCACCATGAGCACTGCCACAATGAGCACTGTCAGCATGGGCACTTCCCCCATGAGCACTGTCACTATGAGAACTGCTAGCATGGGTATTTTCACCATGAGTACTGTCACCCTCTGTATTGTCACCATTTGCACTGTCACCATCAGGACTATTACCGTGAGTGCTATCACCGTGAGATCTCTCACCATGGTCACTGTCACCATGGCACCTTGCACAATGCGTGCTGTCAACATGAGTGCTGTCACCATTGGCACTATCACCGTGAGCATTCTCACTGTGGTCAGAGTCAACATGGGCTCTGTCACCATGAGCACTGTCACCATAGGCAATGTCACCGTGGTCAGTGTCACCATGAGCAATGTCTCCATGGGCACTCCTACAGTGGGCACTGTCACTGTGCGAACTGTCACCATGGTTACTGCCACTATGAGCAGTGTCTCTGTGAGTACTGTCAGCATGGGTTTTTACCGTGAGCACTGTCACCATGAGCCCTGTCACCATTTTGCAGTGCCACCATGTGCACTACCACCATGTGCACTCTCACCATGGGCACTATCACCGATAACACTGTCACCATAAGTACTGTCTGCATGGGCACTGTCACCAAGGGCACGGCCAACATGTGACCTGTAACCATTGTCAGTGTCACTGTGAGAAGTGTCACCATGGGAATTAACAACATAGGCACTCTCATCATGAGCACTGTCACCATGAGCACTGACACCACGAGCACTGTCACCCAGGGCAGTGCCACCATGAGCACTGTCACCATAACTCTTGCTATGAGAATTGTAACCATGGGCAATTTCTCAATGAGTAATGTCACCATGTGTATTTTCACCTTGGGCACTCTCAAAGTAAACAGTATTACCATGAGCACTTTCACTGTGAACACTGTCACCATGGGCACTGGCACAATGTGGTGTGTCACCATGAGCCATGTCACCATGGGAAATGTCACCGTGAGAAGTGTCACCATAGGCAATGTCACCATGGGCAATGTCACCATGGGAACTGCCATTTTGAGCACTGTCACCATGGGTACTGCAACCATGAGTACTGTCACCATGAGTAATTTAACCATTGGCAGTATGACCATGTGCACTGTCACCATGGGCACTATCACCATGACAACTCTCAGCGTGAGCACTGTCACTGTTGGAAATGGCATTGTGTGCAATTCCACCATGGGCAATGTCACCATGGACATTATCGCTGTGAGCACTGTCAATATGAGCACGTCAACATGAGCCCTGTCACCATGGGCAATGTCACTGTGAGAAGTGTCACTATAGGCAATGTCACTGTGGGCACTGTCACCATGGTCACTGCCACCACTGTCACTGTCATTTTGAGCACTGTCACCATGGGTACTGCAACCATGAGCGCTGTCACCATGAGCACTGTCACCATTGCAAGTATCACCATGTGCACTGTCACCATGGGCACTATCACAATGAGAACTGTCAGCATGGGCACTGTCACTCTTGGCAATGTCACCATGGGCACTATCACTTTGAGCACTGTCAACATGAGCACGTCAACATGGGCACTGTCAACATGGGTACTATCTCGAAGGTCAATGTCACCATGAGCATTGTCAGGATGGGCAACTTCACCGTGAGCACTGTCACCAATGGCACTATCACCATGAGCAATGTCACTGTGGGCCGTGTCACCAGGGGCACTATTACCATGGTTAATGTTATCATTGGCACTTTCCCCGTGAGCACTGTCACCCTGGGCACTGTCATCATGGGCACGGTCACCGTGAGCACTATCTCCATGATCACAGCCACTGTGAACACCATCACCATAATCACTGGCCTCATCGGTAATGTCACCATGAGCACTGCCACAATGAGCACTGTCAGCATGGGCACTTCCCCCATGAGCACTGTCACTATGAGAACTGCTAGCATGGGTATTTTCACCATGAGTACTGTCACCCTGTGTATTGTCACCATTTGCACTGTCACCATGAGGACTATTACCGTGAGCGCTATCACCGTGAGATCTCTCACCATGGTCACTGTCACCATGGCACCTTGCACAATGGGGGCTGTCAACATGAGTGCTGGCACCATTGGCACTATCACTGTGAGCATTCTCACTGTGGTCAGTGTTACCATGGGCACTGTCACCATGAGCACTGTCACCATAGGCAATGTCACCATGGTCAGTGTCACCATGAGCACTGTCAACATGGGCACTCATACAGTGGGCACTGTCACTGTGAGCACTGTCACCTTGGGTACTGCCACCATGAGCGCTGTCACCATGAGCACTGTCACCATTGCGAGTATCACAATGTGCACTGTCACCATGGGCACTGGCACAATGTCGTGTGTCACCTTGAGCAATGTCACCATGGGAAATGTCACCGTGAGATGTGTCACCATAGGCAATGTCACCATGGGCAATGTCACCATGGGAAATGCCATTTTGCACACTGTCACCATGGGTACTGCAACCATGAGTACTGTCACCATTGGCAGTATGACCATGTGCACTGTCACCATGGGCACTATCACCATGACAACTCTCAGCGTGAGCACTGTCACTGTGGGAACTGGCATTGTGTGCAATTCCACCATGGGCAATGTCACCATGGGCACTATCACTGTGAGCACTGTCAATATAAGCACGTCAACATGAGCCCTGTCACCATTGGCAATGTCACCGTGAGAAGTGTCACTATAGGCGATGTCCCCGTGGGCACTGTCACCATGGTCACTGCCACCACTGTCACTGTCATTTTGAGCACTGTCACCATGGGTATTGCAACCATGAGCACTGTCACCATGAGCACTGTCACCATTGCGATTATCACCATGTGTACTGTCACCATGGGCACTATCACAATGAGAACTGTCAGCGTGGGCACTGTCACTGTTGGCAAGGGCACCGTGGGCACTTCCACCATGGGCAATGTCACCATGGGCACTATCACTGTGAGCACTGTCAACATGAGCACGTCACCATGGGCACTGTCAACATGGGTACTATCTCGAAGGGCAATGTCACCATGAGCATTGTCAGGAAGGGCAATTTCAACATGAGCACTGTCACCAAAGGCACTATCACCATGAGCAATGTCACTGTGGGCCGTGTCACCAGGGGCACTATCACCATGGTTAATGTTCTCATTGGCACTTTCCCCGTGAGCACTGTCACCCTGGGCACTGTCATCATGGGCACGGTCACCGTGAGCACTATCTCCATGAGCACAGCCACTGTGAACACCATCACCATAATCACTGGCCTCATCGGTACTGTCACCATGAGCACTGCCACAATGAGCACTGTCAGCATGGGCACTTCCCCCATGAGCACTGTCACTATGAGAACTGCTAGCATGGGTATTTTCACCATGAGTACTGTCACCCTCTGTATTGTCACCATTTGCACTGTCACCATCAGGACTATTACCGTGAGTGCTGTCACCGTGAGATCTCTCACCATGGTCACTGTCACCATGGCACCTTGCACAATGGGGGCTGTCAACATGAGTGCTGTCACCATTGGCACTATCACCGTGAGCATTCTCACTGTGGTCAGAGTCAACATGGGCTCTGTCACCATGAGCACTGTCACCATAGGCAATGTCACCGTGGTCAGTGTCACCATGAGCAATGTCTCCATGGGCACTCCTACAGTGGGCACTGTCACTGTGCGAACTGTCACCATGGTTACTGCCACTATGAGCAGTGTCTCTGTGAGTACTGTCAGCATGGGTTTTTACCGTGAGCACTGTCACCATGAGCCCTGTCACCATTCTTCAGTGCCACCATGTGCACTACCACCATGTGCACTCTCACCATGGGCACTATCACCGATAACACTGTCACCATAAGTACTGTCTGCATGGGCACTGTCACCAAGGGCACGGCCAACATGTGTCCTGTAACCATTGTCAGTGTCACTGTGAGAAGTGTCACCATGGGAATTAACAACTTAGGCACTCTCATCATGAGCACTGTCACCATGAGCACTGACACCACGAGCACTGTCACCCAGGGCAGTGCCACCATGAGCACTGTCACCATAACTCTTGCTATGAGAATTGTAACCATGGGCAATTTCTCAATGAGTAATGTCACCATGTGTATTTTCACCTTGGGCACTCTCAAAGTAAACAGTATTACCATGAGCACTTTCACTGTGAACACAGTCACCATGGGCACTGGCACAATGTGGTGTGTCACCATGAGCCATGTCACCATGGGAAATGTCACCGTGAGAAGTGTCACCATAGGCAATGTCACCATGGGCAATGTCACCATGGGAACTGCCATTTTGAGCACTGTCACCATGGGTACTACAACCATGAGTACTGTCACCATGAGTAATTTAACCATTGGCAGTATGACCATGTGCACTGTCACCATGGGCACTATCACCATGACAACTCTCAGCGTGAGCACTGTCACTGTTGGAAATGGCATTGTGTGCAATTCCACCATGGGCAATGTCACCATGGACATTATCGCTGTGAGCACTGTCAATATGAGCACATCAACATGAGCCATGTCACCATGGGCAATGTCACTGTGAGAAGTGTCACTATAGGCAATGTCACCGTGGGCACTGTCACCATGGTCACTGCCACCACTGTCACTGTCATTTTGAGCACTGTCACCATGGGTACTGCAACCATGAGCGCTGTCACCATGAGCACTGTCACCATTGCAAGTATCACCATGTGCACTGTCACCATGGGCACTATCACAATGAGAACTGTCAGCATGGGCACTGTCACTCTTGGCAATGTCACCATGGGCACTATCACTGTGAGCACTGTCAACATGAGCACGTCACCATGGGCACTGTCAACATGGGTACTATCTCGAAGGTCAATGTCACCATGAGCATTGTCAGGATGGGCAACTTCACCGTGAGCACTGTCACCAATGGCACTATCACCATGAGCAATGTCACTGTGGGCCGTGTCACCAGGGGCACTATCACCATGGTTAATGTTCTCATTGGCACTTTCCCCGTGAGCACTGTCACCCTGGGCACTGTCATCATGGGCACGGTCACCGTGAGCACTATCTCCATGAGCACAGCCACTGTGAATACCATCACCATAATCACTGGCCTCATCGGTACTGTCACCATGAGCACTGCCACAATGAGCACTGTCAGCATGGGCACTTCCCCCATGAGCACTGTCACTATGAGTACTGCTAGCATGGGTATTTTCACCATGAGTACTGTCACCCTCTGTATTGTCACCATTTGCACTGTCACCATCAGGACTATTACCGTGAGTGCTATCACCGTGAGATCTCTCACCATGGTCACTGTCACCATGGCACCTTGCACAATGCGTGCTGTCAACATGAGTGCTGTCACCATTGGCACTATCACCGTGAGCATTCTCACTGTGGTCAGAGTCAACATGGGCTCTGTCACCATGAGCACTGTCACCATAGGCAATGTCACCGAGGTCAGTGTCACCATGAGCAATGTCTCCATGGGCACTCCTACAGTGGGCACTGTCACTGTGCGAACTGTCACCATGGTTACTGCCACTATGAGCAGTGTCTCTGTGAGTACTGTCAGCATGGGTTTTTACCGTGAGCACTGTCACCATGAGCCCTGTCACCATTTTGCAGTGCCACCATGTGCACTACCACCATGTGCACTCTCACCATGGGCACTATCACCGATAACACTGTCACCATAAGTACTGTCTACATGGGCACTGTCACCAAGGGCACGGCCAACATGTGACCTGTAACCATTGTCAGTGTCACTGTGAGAAGTGCCACCATGGGAATTAACAACATAGGCACTCTCATCATGAGCACTGTCACCATGAGCACTGACACCACGAGCACTGTCACCCAGGGCAGTGCCACCATGAGCACAGTCATCATAACTCTTGCTATGAGAATTGTAACCATGGGCAATTTCTCAATGAGTAATGTCACCATGTGTATTTTCACCTTGGGCACTCTCAAAGTAAACAGGATTACCATGAGCACTTTCACTGTGAACACTGTCACCATGGGCACTGGCACAATGTGGTGTGTCACCATGAGCCATGTCACCATGGGAAATGTCACCGTGAGAAGTGTCACCATAGGCAATGTCACCATGGGCAATGTCACCATGGGAACTGCCATTTTGAGCACTGTCACCATGGGTACTGCAACCATGAGTACTGTCACCATGAGTAATTTAACCATTGGCAGTATGACCATGTGCACTGTCACCATGGGCACTATCACCATGACAACTCTCAGCGTGAGCACTGTCACTGTTGGAAATGGCATTGTGTGCAATTCCACCATGGGCAATGTCACCATGGACATTATCGCTGTGAGCACTGTCAATATGAGCACGTCAACATGAGCCCTGTCACCATGGGCAATGTCACTGTGAGAAGTGTCACTATAGGCAATGTCACCGTGGGCACTGTCACCATGGTCACTGCCACCACTGTCACTGTCATTTTGAGCACTGTCACCATGGGTACTGCAACCATGAGCGCTGTCACCATGAGCACTGTCACCATTGCAAGTATCACCATGTGCACTGTCACCATGGGCACTATCACAATGAGAACTGTCAGCATGGGCACTGTCACTCTTGGCAATGTCACCATGGGCACTATCACTGTGAGCACTGTCAACATGAGCACGTCACCATGGGCACTGTCAACATGGGTACTATCTCGAAGGTCAATGTCACCATGAGCATTGTCAGGATGGGCAACTTCACCGTGAGCACTGTCACCAATGGCACTATCACCATGAGCAATGTCACTGTGGGCCGTGTCACCAGGGGCACTATCACCATGGTTAATGTTATCATTGGCACTTTCCCCGTGAGCACTGTCACCCTGGGCACTGTCATCATGGGCACGGTCACCGTGAACACTATCTCCATGATCACAGCCACTGTGAACACCATCACCATAATCACTGGCCTCATCGGTACTGTCACCATGAGCACTGCAACAATGAGCACTGTCAGCATGGGCACTTCCCCCTTGAGCACTGTCACTATGAGAACTGCTAGCATGGGTATTTTCACCATGAGTACTGTCACCCTGTGTATTGTCACCATTTGCACTGTCACCATGAGGACTATTACCGTGAGCGCTATCACCGTGAGATCTCTCACCATGGTCACTGTCACCATGGCACCTTGCACAATGGGGGCTGTCATCATGAGTGCTGGCACCATTGGCACTATCACTGTGAGCATTCTCACTGTGGTCAGTGTTACCATGGGCACTGTCACCATGAGCACTGTCACCATAGGCAATGTCACTGTGGTCAGTGTCACCATGGCCACTGTCACCATGAGCACTGTCACCATAGGCAATGTCACCATGGTGAGTGGCACCATGAGCACTGTCAACATGGGCACTCATACAGTGGGCACTGTCACTGTGAGCACTGTCACCTTGGGTACTGCCACCATGAGCGCTGTCACCATGAGCACTGTCACCATTGCGAGTATCACAATGTGCACTGTCACCATGGGCACTGGCACAATGTCGTGTGTCACCTTGAGCAATGTCACCATGGGAAATGTCACCGTGAGATGTGTCACCATAGGCAATGTCACCATGGGCAATGTCACCATGGGAAATGCCATTTTGCACACTGTCACCATGGGTACTGCAACCATGAGTACTGTCACCATTGGCAGTATGACCATGTGCACTGTCACCATGGGCACTATCACCATGACAACTCTCAGCGTGAGCACTGTCACTGTGGGAACTGGCATTGTGTGCAATTCCACCATGGGCAATGTCACCATGGGCACTATCACTGTGAGCACTGTCAATATAAGCACGTCAACATGAGCCCTGTCACCACTGGCAATGTCACCGTGAGAAGTGTCACTATAGGCGATGTCACCATGGGCACTGTCACCATGGTCACTGCCACCACTGTCACTGTCATTTTGAGCACTGTCACCATGGGTATTGCAACCATGAGCACTGTCACCATGAGCACTGTCACCATTGCGATTATCACCATGTGTACTGTCACCATGGGCACTATCACAATGAGAACTGTCAGCGTGGGCACTGTCACTGTTGGCAAGGGCACCGTGGGCACTTCCACCATGGGCAATGTCACCATGGGCACTATCACTGTGAGCACTGTCAACATGAGCACGTCACCATGGGCAGTGTCAACATGGGTACTATCTCGAAGGGCAATGTCACCATGAGCATTGTCAGGAAGGGCAATTTCACCATGAGCACTGTCACCAAAGGCACTATCACCATGAGCAATGTCACTGTGGGCCGTGTCACCAGGGGCACTATCACCATGGTTAATGTTCTCATTGGCACTTTCCCCGTGAGCACTGTCACCCTGGGCACTGTCATCATGGGCACGGTCACCGTGAGCACTATCTCCATGAGCACAGCCACTGTGAACACCATCACCATAATCACTGGCCTCATCGTTACTGTCACCATGAGCACTGCCACAATGAGCACTGTCAGCATGGGCACATCCCCCATGAGCACTGTCACTATGAGAACTGCTACCATGGGTATTTTCACCATGTGTACTGTCACCCTGTGTATTGTCACCATTTGCACTGTCACCATGAGGACTATTACCATGAGCGCTATCACCGTGAGATCTCTCACCATGGTCACTGTCACCATGGCACCTTGCACAATGGGGGCTGTCAACATGAGTGCTGGCACCATTGGCACTATCACTGTGAGCATTCTCACTGTGGTCAGTGTCACCATGGGCACTGTCACCATGAGCACTGTCACCATAGGCAATGTCACCATGGTCAGTGTCACCATGAGCACTGTCAACATGGGCACTCATACAGTGGGCACTGTCACTGTGAGCACTGTCACCTTGGGAACTGCCACCATGAGCGCTGTCACCATGAGCACTGTCACCATTGCGAGTATCACAATGTGCACTGTCACCATGGGCACTGGCACAATGTCGTGTGTCACCTTGAGCAATGTCACCATGGGAAATGTCACCGTGAGATGTGTCACCATAGGCAATGTCACCATGGGCAATGTCACCATGGGAAATGCCATTTTGCACACTGTCACCATGGGTACTGCAACCATGAGTACTGTCACCATTGGCAGTATGACCATGTGCACTGTCACCATGGGCACTATCACCATGACAACTCTCAGCATGAGCACTGTCACTGTGGGAACTGGCATTGTGTGCAATTCCACCATGGGCAATGTCACCATGGGCACTATCACTGTGAGCACTGTCAATATAAGCACGTCAACATGAGCCCTGTCACCATTGGCAATGTCACCGTGAGAAGTGTCACTATAGGCGAAGTCACCGTGGGCACTGTCACCATGGTCACGGCCACCACTGTCACTGTCATTTTGAGCACTGTCACCATGGGTATTGCAACCATGAGCACTGTCACCATGAGCACTGTCACCATTGCGATTATCACCATGTGTACTGTCACCATGGGCACTATCACAATGAGAACTGTCAGCGTGGGCACTGTCACTGTTGGCAAGGGCACCGTGGGCACTTCCACCATGGGCAATGTCACCATGGGCACTATCACTGTGAGCACTGTCAATATGAGCACGTCACCATGGGCACTGTCAACATGGGTACTATCTCGAAGGGCAATGTCACCATGAGCATTGTCAGGAAGGGCAATTTCACCATGAGCACTGTCACCAAAGGCACTATCACCATGAGCAATGTCACTGTGGGCCGTGTCACCAGGGGCACTATCACCATGGTTAATGTTCTCATTGGCACTTTCCCCGTGAGCACTGTCACCCTGGGCACTGTCATCATGGGCACGGTCACCGTGAGCACTATCTCCATGAGCACAGCCACTGTGAACACCATCACCATAATCACTGGCCTCATCGGTACTGTCACCATGAGCACTGCCACAATGAGCACTGTCAGCATGGGCACTTCCCCCATGAGCACTGTCACTATGAGAACTGCTAGCATGGGTATTTTCACCATGAGTACTGTCACCCTCTGTATTGTCACCATTTGCACTGTCACCATCAGGACTATTACCGTGAGTGCTATCACCGTGAGATCTCTCACCATGGTCACTGTCACCATGGCACCTTGCACAATGCGTGCTGTCAACATGAGTGCTGTCACCATTGGCACTATCACCGTGAGCATTCTCACTGTGGTCAGAGTCAACATGGGCTCTGTCACCATGAGCACTGTCACCATAGGCAATGTCACCGTGGTCAGTGTCACCATGAGCAATGTCTCCATGGGCACTCCTACAGTGGGCACTGTCACTGTGCGAACTGTCACCATGGTTACTGCCACTATGAGCAGTGTCTCTGTGAGTACTGTCAGCATGGGTTTTTACCGTGAGCACTGTCACCATGAGCCCTGTCACCATTTTGCAGTGCCACCATGTGCACTACCACCATGTGCACTCTCACCATGGGCACTATCACCGATAACACTGTCACCATAAGTACTGTCTGCATGGGCACTGTCACCAAGGGCACGGCCAACATGTGACCTGTAACCATTGTCAGTGTCACTGTGAGAAGTGTCACCATGGGAATTAACAACATAGGCACTCTCATCATGAGCACTGTCACCATGAGCACTGACACCACGAGCACTGTCACCCAGGGCAGTGCCACCATGAGCACTGTCACCATAACTGTTGCTATGAGAATTGTAACCATGGGCAATTTCTCAATGAGTAATGTCACCATGTGTATTTTCACCTTGGGCACTCTCAAAGTAAACAGTATTACCATGAGCACTTTCACTGTGAACACTGTCACCATGGGCACTGGCACAATGTGGTGTGTCACCATGAGACATGTCACCATGGGAAATGTCACCGTGAGGAGTGTCACCATAGGCAATGTCACCATGGGCAATGTCACCATGGGAATTGCCATTTTGAGCACTGTCACCATGGGTACTGCAACCATGAGTACTGTCACCATGAGTAATTTAACCATTGGCAGTATGACCATGTGCACTGTCACCATGGGCACTATCACCATGACAACTCTCAGCGTGAGCACTGTCACTGTTGGAAATGGCATTGTGTGCAATTCCACCATGGGCAATGTCACCATGGACATTATCGCTGTGAGCACTGTCAATATGAGCACGTCAACATGAGCCCTGTCACCATGGGCAATGTCACTGTGAGAAGTGTCACTATAGGCAATGTCACCGTGGGCACTGTCACCATGGTCACTGCCACCACTGTCACTGTCATTTTGAGCACTGTCACCATGGGTACTGCAACCATGAGCGCTGTCACCATGAGCACTGTCACCATTGCAAGTATCACCATGTGCACTGTCACCATGGGCACTATCACAATGAGAACTGTCAGCATGGGCACTGTCACTCTTGGCAATGTCACCATGGGCACTATCACTTTGAGCACTGTCAACATGAGCACGTCACCATGGGCACTGTCAACATGGGTACTATCTTGAAGGTCAATGTCACCATGAGCATTGTCAGGATGGGCAACTTCACCGTGAGCACTGTCACCAATGGCACTATCACCATGAGCAATGTCACTGTGGGCCGTGTCACCAGGGGCACTATCACCATGGTTAATGTTCTCATTGGCACTTTCCCCGTGAGCACTGTCACCCTGGGCACTGTCATCATGGGCACGGTCACCGTGAGCACTATCTCCATGAGCACAGCCACTGTGAACACCATCACCATAATCACTGGCCTCATCGGTACTGTCACCATGAGCACTGCCACAATGAGCACTGTCAGCATGGGCACATCCCCCATGAGCACTGTCACTATGAGAACTGCTACCATGGGTATTTTCACCATGTGTACTGTCACCCTGTGTATTGTCACCATTTGCACTGTCACCATGAGGACTATTACCATGAGCGCTATCACCGTGAGATCTCTCACCATGGTCACTGTCACCATGGCACCTTGCACAATGGGGGCTGTCAACATGAGTGCTGGCACCATTGGCACTATCACTGTGAGCATTCTCACTGTGGTCAGTGTCACCATGGGCACTGTCACCATGAGCACTGTCACCATAGGCAATGTCACCATGGTCAGTGTCACCATGAGCACTGTCAACATGGGCACTCATACAGTGGGCACTGTCACTGTGAGCACTGTCACCTTGGGAACTGCCACCATGAGCGCTGTCACCATGAGCACTGTCACCATTGCGAGTATCACAATGTGCACTGTCACCATGGGCACTGGCACAATGTCGTGTGTCACCTTGAGCAATGTCACCATGGGAAATGTCACCGTGAGATGTGTCACCATAGGCAATGTCACCATGGGCAATGTCACCATGGGAAATGCCATTTTGCACACTGTCACCATGGGTACTGCAACCATGAGTACTGTCACCATTGGCAGTATGACCATGTGCACTGTCACCATGGGCACTATCACCATGACAACTCTCAGCATGAGCACTGTCACTGTGGGAACTGGCATTGTGTGCAATTCCACCATGGGCAATGTCACCATGGGCACTATCACTGTGAGCACTGTCAATATAAGCACGTCAACATGAGCCCTGTCACCATTGGCAATGTCACCGTGAGAAGTGTCACTATAGGCGATGTCACCGTGGGCACTGTCACCATGGTCACGGCCACCACTGTCACTGTCATTTTGAGCACTGTCACCATGGGTATTGCAACCATGAGCACTGTCACCATGAGCACTGTCACCATTGCGATTATCACCATGTGTACTGTCACCATGGGCACTATCACAATGAGAACTGTCAGCGTGGGCACTGTCACTGTTGGCAAGGGCACCGTGGGCACTTCCACCATGGGCAATGTCACCATGGGCACTATCACTGTGAACACTGTCAATATGAGCACGTCACCATGGGCACTGTCAACATGGGTACTATCTCGAAGGGCAATGTCACCATGAGCATTGTCAGGAAGGGCAATTTCACCATGAGCACTGTCACCAAAGGCACTATCACCATGAGCAATGTCACTGTGGGCCGTGTCACCAGGGGCACTATCACCATGGTTAATGTTCTCATTGGCACTTTCCCCGTGAGCACTGTCACCCTGGGCACTGTCATCATGGGCACGGTCACCGTGAGCACTATCTCCATGAGCACAGCCACTGTGAACACCATCACCATAATCACTGGCCTCATCGGTACTGTCACCATGAGCACTGCCACAATGAGCACTGTCAGCATGGGCACTTCCCCCATGAGCACTGTCACTATGAGAACTGCTAGCATGGGTATTTTCACCATGAGTACTGTCACCCTCTGTATTGTCACCATTTGCACTGTCACCATCAGGACTATTACCGTGAGTGCTATCACCGTGAGATCTCTCACCATGGTCACTGTCACCATGGCACCTTGCACAATGCGTGCTGTCAACATGAGTGCTGTCACCATTGGCACTATCACCGTGAGCATTCTCACTGTGGTCAGAGTCAACATGGGCTCTGTCACCATGAGCACTGTCACCATAGGCAATGTCACCGTGGTCAGTGTCACCATGAGCAATGTCTCCATGGGCACTCCTACAGTGGGCACTGTCACTGTGCGAACTGTCACCATGGTTACTGCCACTATGAGCAGTGTCTCTGTGAGTACTGTCAGCATGGGTTTTTACCGTGAGCACTGTCACCATGAGCCCTGTCACCATTTTGCAGTGCCACCATGTGCACTACCACCATGTGCACTCTCACCATGGGCACTATCACCGATAACACTGTCACCATAAGTACTGTCTGCATGGGCACTGTCACCAAGGGCACGGCCAACATGTGACCTGTAACCATTGTCAGTGTCACTGTGAGAAGTGTCACCATGGGAATTAACAACATAGGCACTCTCATCATGAGCACTGTCACCATGAGCACTGACACCACGAGCACTGTCACCCAGGGCAGTGCCACCATGAGCACTGTCACCATAACTGTTGCTATGAGAATTGTAACCATGGGCAATTTCTCAATGAGTAATGTCACCATGTGTATTTTCACCTTGGGCACTCTCAAAGTAAACAGTATTACCATGAGCACTTTCACTGTGAACACTGTCACCATGGGCACTGGCACAATGTGGTGTGTCACCATGAGATATGTCACCATGGGAAATGTCACCGTGAGGAGTGTCACCATAGGCAATGTCACCATGGGCAATGTCACCATGGGAATTGCCATTTTGAGCACTGTCACCATGGGTACTGCAACCATGAGTACTGTCACCATGAGTAATTTAACCATTGGCAGTATGACCATGTGCACTGTCACCATGGGCACTATCACCATGACAACTCTCAGCGTGAGCACTGTCACTGTTGGAAATGGCATTGTGTGCAATTCCACCATGGGCAATGTCACCATGGACATTATCGCTGTGAGCACTGTCAATATGAGCACGTCAACATGAGCGCTGTCACCATGGGCAATGTCACTGTGAGAAGTGTCACTATAGGCAATGTCACCGTGGGCACTGTCACCATGGTCACTGCCACCACTGTCACTGTCATTTTGAGCACTGTCACCATGGGTACTGCAACCATGAGCGCTGTCACCATGAGCACTGTCACCATTGCAAGTATCACCATGTGCACTGTCACCATGGGCACTATCACAATGAGAACTGTCAGCATGGGCACTGTCACTCTTGGCAATGTCACCATGGGCACTATCACTTTGAGCACTGTCAACATGAGCACGTCACCATGGGCACTGTCAACATGGGTACTATCTCGAAGGTCAATGTCACCATGAGCATTGTCAGGATGGGCAACTTCACCGTGAGCACTGTCACCAGTGGCACTATCACCATGAGCAATGTCACTGTGGGCCGTGTCACCAGGGGCACTATCACCATGGTTAATGTTCTCATTGGCACTTTCCCCGTGAGCACTGTCACCCTGGGCACTGTCATCATGGGCACGGTCACCGTGAGCACTATCTCCATGAGCACAGCCACTGTGAACACCATCACCATAATCACTGGCCTCATCGGTACTGTCAACATGAGCACTGCCACAATGAGCACTGTCAGCATGGGCACATCCCCCATGAGCACTGTCACTATGAGAACTGCTACCATGGGTATTTTCACCATGTGTACTGTCACCCTGTGTATTGTCACCATTTGCACTGTCACCATGAGGACTATTACCGTGAGCGCTATCACTGTGAGATCTCTCACCATGGTCACTGTCACCATGGCACCTTGCACAATGGGGGCTGTCAACATGAGTGCTGGCACCATTGGCACTATCACTGTGAGCATTCTCACTGTGGTCAGTGTCACCATGGCCACTGTCACCATGAGCACTGTCACCATAGGCAATGTCACCATGGTCAGTGGCACCATGAGCACTGTCAACATGGGCACTCATACAGTGGGCACTGTCACTGTGAGCACTGTCACCTTGGGTACTGCCACCATGAGCGGTGTCACCATGAGCACTGTCACCATTGCGAGTATCACTATGTGCACTGTCACCATGGGCACTGGCACAATGTCGTGTGTCACCTTGAGCAATGTCACCATGGGAAATGTCACCGTGAGATGTGTCACCATAGGCAATGTCACCATGGGCAATGTCACCATGGGAAATGCCATTTTGCACACTGTCACCATGGGTACTGCAACCATGAGTACTGTCACCATTGGCAGTATGACCATGTGCACTGTCACCATGGGCACTATCACCATGACAACTCTCAGCATGAGCACTGTCACTGTGGGAACTGGCATTCTGTGCAATTCCACCATGGGCAATGTCACCATGGGCACTATCACTGTGAGCACTGTCAATATAAGCACGTCAACATGAGCCCTGTCACCATTGGCAATGTCACCGTGAGAAGTGTCACTATAGGCGATGTCACCGTGGGCACTGTCACCATGGTCACTGCCACCACTGTCACTGTCATTTTGAGCACTGTCACCATGGGTATTGCAACGATGAGCACTGTCACCATGAGCACTGTCACCATTGCGATTATCACCATGTGTACTGTCACCATGGGCACTATCACAATGAGAACTGTCAGCGTGGGCACTGTCACTGTTGGCAAGGGCACCGTGGGCACTTCCACCATGGGCAATGTCACCATGGGCACTATCACTGTGAGCACTGTCAACATGAGTACGTCACCATGGGCACTGTCAACATGGGTACTATCTCGAAGGGCAATGTCACCATGAGCATTGTCAGGAAGGGCAATTTCACGATGAGCACTGTCACCAAAGGCACTATCACCATGAGCAATGTCACTGTGGGCCGTGTCACCAGGGGCACTATCACCATGGTTAATGTTCTCATTGGCACTTTCCCCGTGAGCACTGTCACCCTGGGCACTGTCATCATGGGCACGGTCACCGTGAGCACTATCTCCATGAGCACAGCCACTGTGAACACCATCACCATAATCACTGGCCTCATCGGTACTGTCACCATGAGCACTGCCACAATGAGCACTGTCAGCATGGGCACTTCCCCCATGAGCACTGTCACTATGAGAACTGCTAGCATGGGTATTTTCACCATGAGTACTGTCACCCTCTGTATTGTCACCATTTGCACTGTCACCATCAGGACTATTACCGTGAGTGCTATCACCGTGAGATCTCTCACCATGGTCACTGTCACCATGGCACCTTGCACAATGGGGGCTGTCAACATGAGTGCTATCACCATTGGCACTATCACCGTGAGCATTCTCACTGTGGTCAGAGTCAACATGGGCTCTGTCACCATGAGCACTGTCACCATAGGCAATGTCACCGTGGTCAGTGTCACCATGAGCAATGTCTCCATGGGCACTCCTACAGTGGGCACTGTCACTGTGCGAACTGTCACCATGGTTACTGCCACTATGAGCAGTGTCTCTGTGAGTACTGTCAGCATGGGTTTTTACCGTGAGCACTGTCACCATGAGCCCTGTCACCATTCTTCAGTGCCACCATGTGCACTACCACCATGTGCACTCTCACCATGGGCACTATCACCGATAACACTGTCACCATAAGTACTGTCTTCATGGGCACTGTCACCAAGGGCACGGCCAACATGTGACCTGTAACCATTGTCAGTGTCACTGTGAGAAGTGTCACCATGGGAATTAACAACATAGGCACTCTCATCATGAGCACTGTCACCATGAGCACTGACACCACGAGCACTGTCACCCAGGGCAGTGCCACCATGAGCACTGTCACCATAACTGTTGCTATGAGAATTGTAACCATGGGCAATTTCTCAATGAGTAATGTCACCATGTGTATTTTCACCTTGGGCACTCTCAAAGTAAACAGTATTACCATGAGCACTTTCACTGTGAACACTGTCACCATGGGCACTGGCACAATGTGGTGTGTCACCATGAGCCATGTCACCATGGGAAATGTCACCGTGAGAAGTGTCACCATAGGCAATGTCACCATGGGCAATGTCACCATGGGAACTGCCATTTTGAGCACTGTCACCATGGGTACTACAACCATGAGTACTGTCACCATGAGTAATTTAACCATTGGCAGTATGACCATGTGCACTGTCACCATGGGCACTATCACCATGACAACTCTCAGCGTGAGCACTGTCACTGTTGGAAATGGCATTGTGTGCAATTCCACCATGGGCAATGTCACCATGGACATTATCGCTGTGAGCACTGTCAATATGAGCACGTCAACATGAGCCCTGTCACCATGGGCAATGTCACTGTGAGAAGTGTCACAATAGGCAATGTCACCGTGGGCACAGTCACCATGGTCACTGCCACCACTGTCACTGTCATTTTGAGCACTGTCACCATGGGTACTGCAACCATGAGCGCTGTCACCATGAGCACTGTCACCATTGCAAGTATCACCATGTGCACTGTCACCATGGGCACTATCACAATGAGAACTGTCAGCATGGGCACTGTCACTCTTGGCAATGTCACCATGGGCACTATCACTTTGAGCACTGTCAACATGAGCACGTCACCAAGGGCACTGTCAACATGGGTACTATCTCGAAGGTCAATGTCACCATGAGCATTGTCAGGATGGGCAACTTCACCGTGAGCACTGTCACCAATGGCACTATCACCATGAGCAATGTCACTGTGGGCCGTGTCATCAGGGGCACAATCACCATGGTTAATGTTCTCATTGGCACTTTCCCCGTGAGCACTGTCACCCTGGGCACTGTCATCATGGGCACGGTCACCGTGAGCACTATCTCCATGAGCACAGCCACTGTGAACACCATCACCATAATCACTGGCCTCATCGGTACTGTCAACATGAGCACTGCCACAATGAGCACTGTCATCATGGGCACATCCCCATGAGCACTGTCACTATGAGAACTGCTACCATGGGTATTTTCACCATGTGTACTGTCACCCTGTGTATTGTCACCATTTGCACTGTCACCATCAGGACTATTACCGTGAGCACTATCACCGTGAGATCTCTCACCTTGGTCACTGTCACCATGGCACCTTGCACAATGGGGGCTGTCAACATGAGTGCTGGCACCATTGGCACTATCACTGTGAGCATTCTCACTGTGGTCAGTGTCACCATGGCCACTGTCACCATGAGCACTGTCACCATAGGCAATGTCACCATGGTGAGTGGCACCATGAGCACTGTCAACATGGGCACTCATACAGTGGGCACTGTCACTGTGAGCACTGTCACCTTGGGTACTGCCACCATGAGCGCTGTCACCATGAGCACTGTCACCATTGCGAGTATCACAATGTGCACTGTCACCATGGGCACTGGCACAATGTCGTGTGTCACCTTGAGCAATGTCACCATGGGAAATGTCACCGTGAGATGTGTCACCATAGGCAATGTCACCATGGGCAATGTCACCATGGGAAATGCCATTTTGCACACTGTCACCATGGGTACTGCAACCATGAGTACTGTCACCATTGGCAGTATGACCATGTGCACTGTCACCATGGGCACTATCACCATGACAACTCTCAGCGTGAGCACTGTCACTGTGGGAACTGGCATTGTGTGCAATTCCACCATGGGCAATGTCACCATGGGCACAATCACTGTGAGCACTGTCAATATAAGCACGTCAACATGAGCCCTGTCACCACTGGCAATGTCACCGTGAGAAGTGTCACTATAGGCGATGTCACCATGGGCACTGTCACCATGGTTACTGCCACCACTGTCACTGTCATTTTGAGCACTGTCACCATGGGTATTGCAACCATGAGCACTGTCACCATGAGCACTGTCACCATTGCGATTATCACCATGTGTACTGTCACCATGGGCACTATCACAATGAGAACTGTCAGCGTGGGCACTGTCACTGTTGGCAAGGGCACCGTGGGCACTTCCACCATGGGCAATGTCACCATGGGCACTATCACTGTGAGCACTGTCAACATGAGCACGTCACCATGGGCAGTGTCAACATGGGTACTATCTCGAAGGGCAATGTCACCATGAGCATTGTCAGGAAGGGCAATTTCACCATGAGCACTGTCACCAAAGGCACTATCACCATGAGCAATGTCACTGTGGGCCGTGTCACCAGGGGCACTATCACCATGGTTAATGTTCTCATTGGCACTTTCCCCGTGAGCACTGTCACCCTGGGCACTGTCATCATGGGCACGGTCACCGTGAGCACTATCTCCATGAGCACAGCCACTGTGAACACCATCACCATAATCACTGGCCTCATCGTTACTGTCACCATGAGCACTGCCACAATGAGCACTGTCAGCATGGGCACATCCCCCATGAGCACTGTCACTATGAGAACTGCTACCATGGGTATTTTCACCATGTGTACTGTCACCCTGTGTATTGTCACCATTTGCACTGTCACCATGAGGACTATTACCATGAGCGCTATCACCGTGAGATCTCTCACCATGGTCACTGTCACCATGGCACCTTGCACAATGGGGGCTGTCAACATGAGTGCTGGCACCATTGGCACTATCACTGTGAGCATTCTCACTGTGGTCAGTGTCACCATGGGCACTGTCACCATGAGCACTGTCACCATAGGCAATGTCACCATGGTCAGTGTCACCATGAGCACTGTCAACATGGGCACTCATACAGTGGGCACTGTCACTGTGAGCACTGTCACCTTGGGAACTGCCACCATGAGCGCTGTCACCATGAGCACTGTCACCATTGCGAGTATCACAATGTGCACTGTCACCATGGGCACTGGCACAATGTCGTGTGTCACCTTGAGCAATGTCACCATGGGAAATGTCACCGTGAGATGTGTCACCATAGGCAATGTCACCATGGGCAATGTCACCATGGGAAATGCCATTTTGCACACTGTCACCATGGGTACTGCAACCATGAGTACTGTCACCATTGGCAGTATGACCATGTGCACTGTCACCATGGGCAATATCACCATGACAACTCTCAGCATGAGCACTGTCACTGTGGGAACTGGCATTGTGTGCAATTCCACCATGGGCAATGTCACCATGGGCACTATCACTGTGAGCACTGTCAATATAAGCACGTCAACATGAGCCCTGTCACCATTGGCAATGTCACCGTGAGAAGTGTCACTATAGGCGATGTCACCGTGGGCACTGTCACCATGGTCACGGCCACCACTGTCACTGTCATTTTGAGCACTGTCACCATGGGTATTGCAACCATGAGCACTGTCACCATGAGCACTGTCACCATTGCGATTATCACCATGTGTACTGTCACCATGGGCACTATCACAATGAGAACTGTCAGCGTGGGCACTGTCACTGTTGGCAAGGGCACCGTGGGCACTTCCACCATGGGCAATGTCACCATGGGCACTATCACTGTGAGCACTGTCAACATGAGCACGTCACCATGGGCACTGTCAACATGGGTACTATCTCGAAGGGCAATGTCACCATGAGCATTGTCAGGAAGGGCAATTTCACCATGAGCACTGTCACCAAAGGCACTATCACCATGAGCAATGTCACTGTGGGCCGTGTCACCAGGGGCACTATCACCATGGTTAATGTTCTCATTGGCACTTTCCCCGTGAGCACTGTCACCCTGGGCACTGTCATCATGGGCACGGTCACCGTGAGCACTATCTCCATGAGCACAGCCACTGTGAACACCATCACCATAATCACTGGCCTCATCGGTACTGTCACCATGAGCACTGCCACAATGAGCACTGTCAGCATGGGCACTTCCCCCATGAGCACTGTCACTATGAGAACTGCTAGCATGGGTATTTTCACCATGAGTACTGTCACCCTCTGTATTGTCACCATTTGCACTGTCACCATCAGGACTATTACCGTGAGTGCTATCACCGTGAGATCTCTCACCATGGTCACTGTCACCATGGCACCTTGCACAATGCGTGCTGTCAACATGAGTGCTGTCACCATTGGCACTATCACCGTGAGCATTCTCACTGTGGTCAGAGTCAACATGGGCTCTGTCACCATGAGCACTGTCACCATAGGCAATGTCACCGTGGTCAGTGTCACCATGAGCAATGTCTCCATGGGCACTCCTACAGTGGGCACTGTCACTGTGCGAACTGTCACCATGGTTACTGCCACTATGAGCAGTGTCTCTGTGAGTACTGTCAGCATGGGTTTTTACCGTGAGCACTGTCACCATGAGCCCTGTCACCATTTTGCAGTGCCACCATGTGCACTACCACCATGTGCACTCTCACCATGGGCACTATCACCGATAACACTGTCACCATAAGTACTGTCTGCATGGGCACTGTCACCAAGGGCACGGCCAACATGTGACCTGTAACCATTGTCAGTGTCACTGTGAGAAGTGTCACCATGGGAATTAACAACATAGGCACTCTCATCATGAGCACTGTCACCATGAGCACTGACACCACGAGCACTGTCACCCAGGGCAGTGCCACCATGAGCACTGTCACCATAACTGTTGCTATGAGAATTGTAACCATGGGCAATTTCTCAATGAGTAATGTCACCATGTGTATTTTCACCTTGGGCACTCTCAAAGTAAACAGTATTACCATGAGCACTTTCACTGTGAACACTGTCACCATGGGCACTGGCACAATGTGGTGTGTCACCATGAGACATGTCACCATGGGAAATGTCACCGTGAGGAGTGTCACCATAGGCAATGTCACCATGGGCAATGTCACCATGGGAATTGCCATTTTGAGCACTGTCACCATGGGTACTGCAACCATGAGTACTGTCACCATGAGTAATTTAACCATTGGCAGTATGACCATGTGCACTGTCACCATGGGCACTATCACCATGACAACTCTCAGCGTGAGCACTGTCACTGTTGGAAATGGCATTGTGTGCAATTCCACCATGGGCAATGTCACCATGGACATTATCGCTGTGAGCACTGTCAATATGAGCACGTCAACATGAGCCCTGTCACCATGGGCAATGTCACTGTGAGAAGTGTCACTATAGGCAATGTCACCGTGGGCACTGTCACCATGGTCACTGCCACCACTGTCACTGTCATTTTGAGCACTGTCACCATGGGTACTGCAACCATGAGCGCTGTCACCATGAGCACTGTCACCATTGCAAGTATCACCATGTGCACTGTCACCATGGGCACTATCACAATGAGAACTGTCAGCATGGGCACTGTCACTCTTGGCAATGTCACCATGGGCACTATCACTTTGAGCACTGTCAACATGAGCACGTCACCATGGGCACTGTCAACATGGGTACTATCTTGAAGGTCAATGTCACCATGAGCATTGTCAGGATGGGCAACTTCACCGTGAGCACTGTCACCAATGGCACTATCACCATGAGCAATGTCACTGTGGGCCGTGTCACCAGGGGCACTATCACCATGGTTAATGTTCTCATTGGCACTTTCCCCGTGAGCACTGTCACCCTGGGCACTGTCATCATGGGCACGGTCACCGTGAGCACTATCTCCATGAGCACAGCCACTGTGAACACCATCACCATAATCACTGGCCTCATCGGTACTGTCACCATGAGCACTGCCACAATGAGCACTGTCAGCATGGGCACATCCCCCATGAGCACTGTCACTATGAGAACTGCTACCATGGGTATTTTCACCATGTGTACTGTCACCCTGTGTATTGTCACCATTTGCACTGTCACCATGAGGACTATTACCATGAGCGCTATCACCGTGAGATCTCTCACCATGGTCACTGTCACCATGGCACCTTGCACAATGGGGGCTGTCAACATGAGTGCTGGCACCATTGGCACTATCACTGTGAGCATTCTCACTGTGGTCAGTGTCACCATGGGCACTGTCACCATGAGCACTGTCACCATAGGCAATGTCACCATGGTCAGTGTCACCATGAGCACTGTCAACATGGGCACTCATACAGTGGGCACTGTCACTGTGAGCACTGTCACCTTGGGAACTGCCACCATGAGCGCTGTCACCATGAGCACTGTCACCATTGCGAGTATCACAATGTGCACTGTCACCATGGGCACTGGCACAATGTCGTGTGTCACCTTGAGCAATGTCACCATGGGAAATGTCACCGTGAGATGTGTCACCATAGGCAATGTCACCATGGGCAATGTCACCATGGGAAATGCCATTTTGCACACTGTCACCATGGGTACTGCAACCATGAGTACTGTCACCATTGGCAGTATGACCATGTGCACTGTCACCATGGGCACTATCACCATGATAACTCTCAGCATGAGCACTGTCACTGTGGGAACTGGCATTGTGTGCAATTCCACCATGGGCAATGTCACCATGGGCACTATCACTGTGAGCACTGTCAATATAAGCACGTCAACATGAGCCCTGTCACCATTGGCAATGTCACCGTGAGAAGTGTCACTATAGGCGATGTCACCGTGGGCACTGTCACCATGGTCACTGCCACCACTGTCACTGTCATTTTGAGCACTGTCACCATGGGTATTGCAACCATGAGCACTGTCACCATGAGCACTGTCACCATTGCGATTATCACCATGTGTACTGTCACCATGGGCACTATCACAATGAGAACTGTCAGCGTGGGCACTGTCACTGTTGGCAAGGGCACCGTGGGCACTTCCACCATGGGCAATGTCACCATGGGCACTATCACTGTGAACACTGTCAATATGAGCACGTCACCATGGGCACTGTCAACATGGGTACTATCTCGAAGGGCAATGTCACCATGAGCATTGTCAGGAAGGGCAATTTCACCATGAGCACTGTCACCAAAGGCACTATCACCATGAGCAATGTCACTGTGGGCCGTGTCACCAGGGGCACTATCACCATGGTTAATGTTCTCATTGGCACTTTCCCCGTGAGCACTGTCACCCTGGGCACTGTCATCATGGGCACGGTCACCGTGAGCACTATCTCCATGAGCACAGCCACTGTGAACACCATCACCATAATCACTGGCCTCATCGGTACTGTCACCATGAGCACTGCCACAATGAGCACTGTCAGCATGGGCACTTCCCCCATGAGCACTGTCACTATGAGAACTGCTAGCATGGGTATTTTCACCATGAGTACTGTCACCCTCTGTATTGTCACCATTTGCACTGTCACCATCAGGACTATTACCGTGAGTGCTATCACCGTGAGATCTCTCACCATGGTCACTGTCACCATGGCACCTTGCACAATGCGTGCTGTCAACATGAGTGCTGTCACCATTGGCACTATCACCGTGAGCATTCTCACTGTGGTCAGAGTCAACATGGGCTCTGTCACCATGAGCACTGTCACCATAGGCAATGTCACCGTGGTCAGTGTCACCATGAGCAATGTCTCCATGGGCACTCCTACAGTGGGCACTGTCACTGTGCGAACTGTCACCATGGTTACTGCCACTATGAGCAGTGTCTCTGTGAGTACTGTCAGCATGGGTTTTTACCGTGAGCACTGTCACCATGAGCCCTGTCACCATTTTGCAGTGCCACCATGTGCACTACCACCATGTGCACTCTCACCATGGGCACTATCACCGATAACACTGTCACCATAAGTACTGTCTGCATGGGCACTGTCACCAAGGGCACGGCCAACATGTGACCTGTAACCATTGTCAGTGTCACTGTGAGAAGTGTCACCATGGGAATTAACAACATAGGCACTCTCATCATGAGCACTGTCACCATGAGCACTGACACCACGAGCACTGTCACCCAGGGCAGTGCCACCATGAGCACTGTCACCATAACTGTTGCTATGAGAATTGTAACCATGGGCAATTTCTCAATGAGTAATGTCACCATGTGTATTTTCACCTTGGGCACTCTCAAAGTAAACAGTATTACCATGAGCACTTTCACTGTGAACACTGTCACCATGGGCACTGGCACAATGTGGTGTGTCACCATGAGACATGTCACCATGGGAAATGTCACCGTGAGGAGTGTCACCATAGGCAATGTCACCATGGGCAATGTCACCATGGGAATTGCCATTTTGAGCACTGTCACCATGGGTACTGCAACCATGAGTACTGTCACCATGAGTAATTTAACCATTGGCAGTATGACCATGTGCACTGTCACCATGGGCACTATCACCATGACAACTCTCAGCGTGAGCACTGTCACTGTTGGAAATGGCATTGTGTGCAATTCCACCATGGGCAATGTCACCATGGACATTATCGCTGTGAGCACTGTCAATATGAGCACGTCAACATGAGCCCTGTCACCATGGGCAATGTCACTGAGAGAAGTGTCACTATAGGCAATGTCACCGTGGGCACTGTCACCATGGTCACTGCCACCACTGTCACTGTCATTTTGAGCACTGTCACCATGGGTACTGCAACCATGAGCGCTGTCACCATGAGCACTGTCACCATTGCAAGTATCACCATGTGCACTGTCACCATGGGCACTATCACAATGAGAACTGTCAGCATGGGCACTGTCACTCTTGGCAATGTCACCATGGGCACTATCACTTTGAGCACTGTCAACATGAGCACGTCACCATGGGCACTGTCAACATGGGTACTATCTCGAAGGTCAATGTCACCATGAGCATTGTCAGGATGGGCAACTTCACCGTGAGCACTGTCACCAGTGGCACTATCACCATGAGCAATGTCACTGTGGGCCGTGTCACCAGGGGCACTATCACCATGGTTAATGTTCTCATTGGCACTTTCCCCGTGAGCACTGTCACCCTGGGCACTGTCATCATGGGCACGGTCACCGTGAGCACTATCTCCATGAGCACAGCCACTGTGAACACCATCACCATAATCACTGGCCTCATCGGTACTGTCAACATGAGCACTGCCACAATGAGCACTGTCAGCATGGGCACATCCCCCATGAGCACTGTCACTATGAGAACTGCTACCATGGGTATTTTCACCATGTGTACTGTCACCCTGTGTATTGTCACCATTTGCACTGTCACCATGAGGACTATTACCGTGAGCGCTATCACTGTGAGATCTCTCACCATGGTCACTGTCACCATGGCACCTTGCACAATGGGGGCTGTCAACATGAGTGCTGGCACCATTGGCACTATCACTGTGAGCATTCTCACTGTGGTCAGTGTCACCATGGCCACTGTCACCATGAGCACTGTCACCATAGGCAATGTCACCATGGTCAGTGGCACCATGAGCACTGTCAACATGGGCACTCATACAGTGGGCACTGTCACTGTGAGCACTGTCACCTTGGGTACTGCCACCATGAGCGGTGTCACCATGAGCACTGTCACCATTGCGAGTATCACTATGTGCACTGTCACCATGGACACTGGCACAATGTCGTGTGTCACCTTGAGCAATGTCACCATGGGAAATGTCACCGTGAGATGTGTCACCATAGGCAATGTCACCATGGGCAATGTCACCATGGGAAATGCCATTTTGCACACTGTCACCATGGGTACTGCAACCATGAGTACTGTCACCATTGGCAGTATGACCATGTGCACTGTCACCATGGGCACTATCACCATGACAACTCTCAGCATGAGCACTGTCACTGTGGGAACTGGCATTCTGTGCAATTCCACCATGGGCAATGTCACCATGGGCACTATCACTGTGAGCACTGTCAATATAAGCACGTCAACATGAGCCCTGTCACCATTGGCAATGTCACCGTGAGAAGTGTCACTATAGGCGATGTCACCGTGGGCACTGTCACCATGGTCACTGCCACCACTGTCACTGTCATTTTGAGCACTGTCACCATGGGTATTGCAACGATGAGCACTGTCACCATGAGCACTGTCACCATTGCGATTATCACCATGTGTACTGTCACCATGGGCACTATCACAATGAGAACTGTCAGCGTGGGCACTGTCACTGTTGGCAAGGGCACCGTGGGCACTTCCACCATGGGCAATGTCACCATGGGCACTATCACTGTGAGCACTGTCAACATGAGTACGTCACCATGGGCACTGTCAACATGGGTACTATCTCGAAGGGCAATGTCACCATGAGCATTGTCAGGAAGGGCAATTTCACGATGAGCACTGTCACCAAAGGCACTATCACCATGAGCAATGTCACTGTGGGCCGTGTCACCAGGGGCACTATCACCATGGTTAATGTTCTCATTGGCACTTTCCCCGTGAGCACTGTCACCCTGGGCACTGTCATCATGGGCACGGTCACCGTGAGCACTATCTCCATGAGCACAGCCACTGTGAACACCATCACCATAATCACTGGCCTCATCGGTACTGTCACCATGAGCACTGCCACAATGAGCACTGTCAGCATGGGCACTTCCCCCATGAGCACTGTCACTATGAGAACTGCTAGCATGGGTATTTTCACCATGAGTACTGTCACCCTCTGTATTGTCACCATTTGCACTGTCACCATCAGGACTATTACCGTGAGTGCTATCACCGTGAGATCTCTCACCATGGTCACTGTCACCATGGCACCTTGCACAATGGGGGCTGTCAACATGAGTGCTATCACCATTGGCACTATCACCGTGAGCATTCTCACTGTGGTCAGAGTCAACATGGGCTCTGTCACCATGAGCACTGTCACCATAGGCAATGTCACCGTGGTCAGTGTCACCATGAGCAATGTCTCCATGGGCACTCCTACAGTGGGCACTGTCACTGTGCGAACTGTCACCATGGTTACTGCCACTATGAGCAGTGTCTCTGTGAGTACTGTCAGCATGGGTTTTTACCGTGAGCACTGTCACCATGAGCCCTGTCACCATTCTTCAGTGCCACCATGTGCACTACCACCATGTGCACTCTCACCATGGGCACTATCACCGATAACACTGTCACCATAAGTACTGTCTTCATGGGCACTGTCACCAAGGGCACGGCCAACATGTGACCTGTAACCATTGTCAGTGTCACTGTGAGAAGTGTCACCATGGGAATTAACAACATAGGCACTCTCATCATGAGCACTGTCACCATGAGCACTGACACCACGAGCACTGTCACCCAGGGCAGTGCCACCATGAGCACTGTCACCATAACTCTTGCTATGAGAATTGTAACCATGGGCAATTTCTCAATGAGTAATGTCACCATGTGTATTTTCACCTTGGGCACTCTCAAAGTAAACAGTATTACCATGAGCACTTTCACTGTGAACACTGTCACCATGGGCACTGGCACAATGTGGTGTGTCACCATGAGCCATGTCACCATGGGAAATGTCACCGTGAGAAGTGTCACCATAGGCAATGTCACCATGGGCAATGTCACCATGGGAACTGCCATTTTGAGCACTGTCACCATGGGTACTACAACCATGAGTACTGTCACCATGAGTAATTTAACCATTGGCAGTATGACCATGTGCACTGTCACCATGGGCACTATCACCATGACAACTCTCAGCGTGAGCACTGTCACTGTTGGAAATGGCATTGTGTGCAATTCCACCATGGGCAATGTCACCATGGACATTATCGCTGTGAGCACTGTCAATATGAGCACGTCAACATGAGCCCTGTCACCATGGGCAATGTCACTGTGAGAAGTGTCACAATAGGCAATGTCACCGTGGGCACAGTCACCATGGTCACTGCCACCACTGTCACTGTCATTTTGAGCACTGTCACCATGGGTACTGCAACCATGAGCGCTGTCACCATGAGCACTGTCACCATTGCAAGTATCACCATGTGCACTGTCACCATGGGCACTATCACAATGAGAACTGTCAGCATGGGCACTGTCACTCTTGGCAATGTCACCATGGGCACTATCACTTTGAGCACTGTCAACATGAGCACGTCACCAAGGGCACTGTCAACATGGGTACTATCTCGAAGGTCAATGTCACCATGAGCATTGTCAGGATGGGCAACTTCACCGTGAGCACTGTCACCAATGGCACTATCACCATGAGCAATGTCACTGTGGGCCGTGTCATCAGGGGCACAATCACCATGGTTAATGTTCTCATTGGCACTTTCCCCGTGAGCACTGTCACCCTGGGCACTGTCATCATGGGCACGGTCACCGTGAGCACTATCTCCATGAGCACAGCCACTGTGAACACCATCACCATAATCACTGGCCTCATCGGTACTGTCAACATGAGCACTGCCACAATGAGCACTGTCATCATGGGCACATCCCCATGAGCACTGTCACTATGAGAACTGCTACCATGGGTATTTTCACCATGTGTACTGTCACCCTGTGTATTGTCACCATTTGCACTGTCACCATCAGGACTATTACCGTGAGCACTATCACCGTGAGATCTCTCACCTTGGTCACTGTCACCATGGCACCTTGCACAATGGGGGCTGTCAACATGAGTGCTGGCACCATTGGCACTATCACTGTGAGCATTCTCACTGTGGTCAGTGTCACCATGGCCACTGTCACCATGAGCACTGTCACCATAGGCAATGTCACCATGGTGAGTGGCACCATGAGCACTGTCAACATGGGCACTCATACAGTGGGCACTGTCACTGTGAGCACTGTCACCTTGGGTACTGCCACCATGAGCGCTGTCACCATGAGCACTGTCACCATTGCAAGTATCACAATGTGCACTGTCACCATGGGCACTGGCACAATGTCGTGTGTCACCTTGAGCAATGTCACCATGGGAAATGTCACCGTGAGATGTGTCACCATAGGCAATGTCACCATGGGCAATGTCACCATGGGAAATGCCATTTTGCACACTGTCACCATGGGTACTGCAACCATGAGTACTGTCACCATTGGCAGTATGACCATGTGCACTGTCACCATGGGCACTATCACCATGACAACTCTCAGCGTGAGCACTGTCACTGTGGGAACTGGCATTGTGTGCAATTCCACCATGGGCAATGTCACCATGGGCACAATCACTGTGAGCACTGTCAATATAAGCACGTCAACATGAGCCCTGTCACCACTGGCAATGTCACCGTGAGAAGTGTCACTATAGGCGATGTCACCATGGGCACTGTCACCATGGTCACTGCCACCACTGTCACTGTCATTTTGAGCACTGTCACCATGGGTATTGCAACCATGAGCACTGTCACCATGAGCACTGTCACCATTGCGATTATCACCATGTGTACTGTCACCATGGGCACTATCACAATGAGAACTGTCAGCGTGGGCACTGTCACTGTTGGCAAGGGCACCGTGGGCACTTCCACCATGGGCAATGTCACCATGGGCACTATCACTGTGAGCACTGTCAACATGAGCACGTCACCATGGGCACTGTCAACATGGGTACTATCTCGAAGGGCAATGTCACCATGAGCATTGTCAGGAAGGGCAATTTCACCATGAGCACTGTCACCAAAGGCACTATCACCATGAGCAATGTCACTGTGGGCCGTGTCACCAGGGGCACTATCACCATGGTTAATGTTCTCATTGGCACTTTCCCCGTGAGCACTGTCACCCTGGGCACTGTCATCATGGGCACGGTCACCGTGAGCACTATCTCCATGAGCACAGCCACTGTGAACACCATCACCATAATCACTGGCCTCATCGGTACTGTCACCATGAGCACTGCCACAATGAGCACTGTCAGCATGGGCACATCCCCCATGAGCACTGTCACTATGAGAACTGCTACCATGGGTATTTTCACCATGTGTACTGTCACCCTGTGTATTGTCACCATTTGCACTGTCACCATGAGGACTATTACCATGAGCGCTATCACCGTGAGATCTCTCACCATGGTCACTCTCACCATGGCACCTTGCACAATGGGGGCTGTCAACATGAGTGCTGGCACCATTGGCACTATCACTGTGAGCATTCTCACTGTGGTCAGTGTCACCATGGGCACTGTCACCATGAGCACTGTCACCATAGGCAATGTCACCATGGTCAGTGTCACCATGAGCACTGTCAACATGGGCACTCATACAGTGGGCACTGTCACTGTGAGCACTGTCACCTTGGGAACTGCCACCATGAGCGCTGTCACCATGAGCACTGTCACCATTGCGAGTATCACAATGTGCACTGTCACCATGGGCACTGGCACAATGTCGTGTGTCACCTTGAGCAATGTCACCATGGGAAATGTCACCGTGAGATGTGTCACCATAGGCAATGTCACCATGGGCAATGTCACCATGGGAAATGCCATTTTGCACACTGTCACCATGGGTACTGCAACCATGAGTACTGTCACCATTGGCAGTATGACCATGTGCACTGTCACCATGGGCACTATCACCATGACAACTCTCAGCATGAGCACTGTCACTGTGGGAACTGGCATTGTGTGCAATTCCACCATGGGCAATGTCACCATGGGCACTATCACTGTGAGCACTGTCAATATAAGCACGTCAACATGAGCCCTGTCACCATTGGCAATGTCACCGTGAGAAGTGTCACTATAGGCGATGTCACCGTGGGCACTGTCACCATGGTCACGGCCACCACTGTCACTGTCATTTTGAGCACTGTCACCATGGGTATTGCAACCATGAGCACTGTCACCATGAGCACTGTCACCATTGCGATTATCACCATGTGTACTGTCACCATGGGCACTATCACAATGAGAACTGTCAGCGTGGGCACTGTCACTGTTGGCAAGGGCACCGTGGGCACTTCCACCATGGGCAATGTCACCATGGGCACTATCACTGTGAGCACTGTCAACATGAGCACGTCACCATGGGCACTGTCAACATGGGTACAATCTCGAAGGGCAATGTCACCATGAGCATTGTCAGGAAGGGCAATTTCACCATGAGCACTGTCACCAAAGGCACTATCACCATGAGCAATGTCACTGTGGGCCGTGTCACCAGGGGCACTATCACCATGGTTAATGTTCTCATTGGCACTTTCCCCGTGAGCACTGTCACCCTGGGCACTGTCATCATGGGCACGGTCACCGTGAGCACTATCTCCATGAGCACAGCCACTGTGAACACCATCACCATAATCACTGGCCTCATCGGTACTGTCACCATGAGCACTGCCACAATGAGCACTGTCAGCATGGGCACTTCCCCCATGAGCACTGTCACTATGAGAACTGCTAGCATGGGTATTTTCACCATGAGTACTGTCACCCTCTGTATTGTCACCATTTGCACTGTCACCATCAGGACTATTACCGTGAGTGCTATCACCGTGAGATCTCTCACCATGGTCACTGTCACCATGGCACCTTGCACAATGCGTGCTGTCAACATGAGTGCTGTCACCATTGGCACTATCACCGTGAGCATTCTCACTGTGGTCAGAGTCAACATGGGCTCTGTCACCATGAGCACTGTCACCATAGGCAATGTCACCGTGGTCAGTGTCACCATGAGCAATGTCTCCATGGGCACTCCTACAGTGGGCACTGTCACTGTGCGAACTGTCACCATGGTTACTGCCACTATGAGCAGTGTCTCTGTGAGTACTGTCAGCATGGGTTTTTACCGTGAGCACTGTCACCATGAGCCCTGTCACCATTTTGCAGTGCCACCATGTGCACTACCACCATGTGCACTCTCACCATGGGCACTATCACCGATAACACTGTCACCATAAGTACTGTCTGCATGGGCACTGTCACCAAGGGCACGGCCAACATGTGACCTGTAACCATTGTCAGTGTCACTGTGAGAAGTGTCACCATGGGAATTAACAACATAGGCACTCTCATCATGAGCACTGTCACCATGAGCACTGACACCACGAGCACTGTCACCCAGGGCAGTGCCACCATGAGCACTGTCACCATAACTGTTGCTATGAGAATTGTAACCATGGGCAATTTCTCAATGAGTAATGTCACCATGTGTATTTTCACCTTGGGCACTTTCAAAGTAAACAGTATTACCATGAGCACTTTCACTGTGAACACTGTCACCATGGGCACTGGCACAATGTGGTGTGTCACCATGAGACATGTCACCATGGGAAATGTCACCGTGAGGAGTGTCACCATAGGCAATGTCACCATGGGCAATGTCACCATGGGAATTGCCATTTTGAGCACTGTCACCATGGGTACTGCAACCATGAGTACTGTCACCATGAGTAATTTAACCATTGGCAGTATGACCATGTGCACTGTCACCATGGGCACTATCACCATGACAACTCTCAGCGTGAGCACTGTCACTGTTGGAAATGGCATTGTGTGCAATTCCACCATGGGCAATGTCACCATGGACATTATCGCTGTGAGCACTGTCAATATGAGCACGTCAACATGAGCCCTGTCACCATGGGCAATGTCACTGTGAGAAGTGTCACTATAGGCAATGTCACCGTGGGCACTGTCACCATGGTCACTGCCACCACTGTCACTGTCATTTTGAGCACTGTCACCATGGGTACTGCAACCATGAGCGCTGTCACCATGAGCACTGTCACCATTGCAAGTATCACCATGTGCACTGTCACCATGGGCACTATCACAATGAGAACTGTCAGCATGGGCACTGTCACTCTTGGCAATGTCACCATGGGCACTATCACTTTGAGCACTGTCAACATGAGCACGTCACCATGGGCACTGTCAACATGGGTACTATCTTGAAGGTCAATGTCACCATGAGCATTGTCAGGATGGGCAACTTCACCGTGAGCACTGTCACCAATGGCACTATCACCATGAGCAATGTCACTGTGGGCCGTGTCACCAGGGGCACTATCACCATGGTTAATGTTCTCATTGGCACTTTCCCCGTGAGCACTGTCACCCTGGGCACTGTCATCATGGGCACGGTCACCGTGAGCACTATCTCCATGAGCACAGCCACTGTGAACACCATCACCATAATCACTGGCCTCATCGGTACTGTCACCATGAGCACTGCCACAATGAGCACTGTCAGCATGGGCACATCCCCCATGAGCACTGTCACTATGAGAACTGCTACCATGGGTATTTTCACCATGTGTACTGTCACCCTGTGTATTGTCACCATTTGCACTGTCACCATGAGGACTATTACCATGAGCGCTATCACCGTGAGATCTCTCACCATGGTCACTGTCACCATGGCACCTTGCACAATGGGGGCTGTCAACATGAGTGCTGGCACCATTGGCACTATCACTGTGAGCATTCTCACTGTGGTCAGTGTCACCATGGGCACTGTCACCATGAGCACTGTCACCATAGGCAATGTCACCATGGTCAGTGTCACCATGAGCACTGTCAACATGGGCACTCATACAGTGGGCACTGTCACTGTGAGCACTGTCACCTTGGGAACTGCCACCATGAGCGCTGTCACCATGAGCACTGTCACCATTGCGAGTATCACAATGTGCACTGTCACCATGGGCACTGGCACAATGTCGTGTGTCACCTTGAGCAATGTCACCATGGGAAATGTCACCGTGAGATGTGTCACCATAGGCAATGTCACCATGGGCAATGTCACCATGGGAAATGCCATTTTGCACACTGTCACCATGGGTACTGCAACCATGAGTACTGTCACCATTGGCAGTATGACCATGTGCACTGTCACCATGGGCACTATCACCATGACAACTCTCAGCATGAGCACTGTCACTGTGGGAACTGGCATTGTGTGCAATTCCACCATGGGCAATGTCACCATGGGCACTATCACTGTGAGCACTGTCAATATAAGCACGTCAACATGAGCCCTGTCACCATTGGCAATGTCACCGTGAGAAGTGTCACTATAGGCGATGTCACCGTGGGCACTGTCACCATGGTCACGGCCACCACTGTCACTGTCATTTTGAGCACTGTCACCATGGGTATTGCAACCATGAGCACTGTCACCATGAGCACTGTCACCATTGCGATTATCACCATGTGTACTGTCACCATGGGCACTATCACAATGAGAACTGTCAGCGTGGGCACTGTCACTGTTGGCAAGGGCACCGTGGGCACTTCCACCATGGGCAATGTCACCATGGGCACTATCACTGTGAGCACTGTCAATATGAGCACGTCACCATGGGCACTGTCAACATGGGTACTATCTCGAAGGGCAATGTCACCATGAGCATTGTCAGGAAGGGCAATTTCACCATGAGCACTGTCACCAAAGGCACTATCACCATGAGCAATGTCACTGTGGGCCGTGTCACCAGGGGCACTATCACCATGGTTAATGTTCTCATTGGCACTTTCCCCGTGAGCACTGTCACCCTGGGCACTGTCATCATGGGCACGGTCACCGTGAGCACTATCTCCATGAGCACAGCCACTGTGAACACCATCACCATAATCACTGGCCTCATCGGTACTGTCACCATGAGCACTGCCACAATGAGCACTGTCAGCATGGGCACTTCCCCCATGAGCACTGTCACTATGAGAACTGCTAGCATGGGTATTTTCACCATGAGTACTGTCACCCTCTGTATTGTCACCATTTGCACTGTCACCATCAGGACTATTACCGTGAGTGCTATCACCGTGAGATCTCTCACCATGGTCACTGTCACCATGGCACCTTGCACAATGCGTGCTGTCAACATGAGTGCTGTCACCATTGGCACTATCACCGTGAGCATTCTCACTGTGGTCAGAGTCAACATGGGCTCTGTCACCATGAGCACTGTCACCATAGGCAATGTCACCGTGGTCAGTGTCACCATGAGCAATGTCTCCATGGGCACTCCTACAGTGGGCACTGTCACTGTGCGAACTGTCACCATGGTTACTGCCACTATGAGCAGTGTCTCTGTGAGTACTGTCAGCATGGGTTTTTACCGTGAGCACTGTCACCATGAGCCCTGTCACCATTTTGCAGTGCCACCATGTGCACTACCACCATGTGCACTCTCACCATGGGCACTATCACCGATAACACTGTCACCATAAGTACTGTCTGCATGGGCACTGTCACCAAGGGCACGGCCAACATGTGACCTGTAACCATTGTCAGTGTCACTGTGAGAAGTGTCACCATGGGAATTAACAACATAGGCACTCTCATCATGAGCACTGTCACCATGAGCACTGACACCACGAGCACTGTCACCCAGGGCAGTGCCACCATGAGCACTGTCACCATAACTGTTGCTATGAGAATTGTAACCATGGGCAATTTCTCAATGAGTAATGTCACCATGTGTATTTTCACCTTGGGCACTCTCAAAGTAAACAGTATTACCATGAGCACTTTCACTGTGAACACTGTCACCATGGGCACTGGCACAATGTGGTGTGTCACCATGAGACATGTCACCATGGGAAATGTCACCGTGAGGAGTGTCACCATAGGCAATGTCACCATGGGCAATGTCACCATGGGAATTGCCATTTTGAGCACTGTCACCATGGGTACTGCAACCATGAGTACTGTCACCATGAGTAATTTAACCATTGGCAGTATGACCATGTGCACTGTCACCATGGGCACTATCACCATGACAACTCTCAGCGTGAGCACTGTCACTGTTGGAAATGGCATTGTGTGCAATTCCACCATGGGCAATGTCACCATGGACATTATCGCTGTGAGCACTGTCAATATGAGCACGTCAACATGAGCCCTGTCACCATGGGCAATGTCACTGTGAGAAGTGTCACTATAGGCAATGTCACCGTGGGCACTGTCACCATGGTCACTGCCACCACTGTCACTGTCATTTTGAGCACTGTCACCATGGGTACTGCAACCATGAGTGCTGTCACCATGAGCACTGTCACCATTGAAAGTATCACCATGTGCACTGTCACCATGGGCACTATCACAATGAGAACTGTCAGCATGGGCACTGTCACTCTTGGCAATGTCACCATGGGCACTATCACTTTGAGCACTGTCAACATGAGCACGTCACCATGGGCACTGTCAACATGGGTACTATCTCGAAGGTCAATGTCACCATGAGCATTGTCAGGATGGGCAACTTCACCGTGAGCACTGTCACCAGTGGCACTATCACCATGAGCAATGTCACTGTGGGCCGTGTCACCAGGGGCACTATCACCATGGTTAATGTTCTCATTGGCACTTTCCCCGTGAGCACTGTCACCCTGGGCACTGTCATCATGGGCACGGTCACCGTGAGCACTATCTCCATGAGCACAGCCACTGTGAACACCATCACCATAATCACTGGCCTCATCGGTACTGTCACCATGAGCACTGCCACAATGAGCACTGTCAGCATGGGCACATCCCCCATGAGCACTGTCACTATGAGAACTGCTACCATGGGTATTTTCACCATGTGTACTGTCACCCTGTGTATTGTCACCATTTGCACTGTCACCATGAGGACTATTACCGTGAGCGCTATCACTGTGAGATCTCTCACCATGGTCACTGTCACCATGGCACCTTGCACAATGGGGGCTGTCAACATGAGTGCTGGCACCATTGGCACTATCACTGTGAGCATTCTCACTGTGGTCAGTGTCACCATGGCCACTGTCACCATGAGCACTGTCACCATAGGCAATGTCACCATGGTCAGTGGCACCATGAGCACTGTCAACATGGGCACTCATACAGTGGGCACTGTCACTGTGAGCACTGTCACCTTGGGTACTGCCACCATGAGCGGTGTCACCATGAGCACTGTCACCATTGCGAGTATCACTATGTGCACTGTCACCATGGGCACTGGCACAATGTCGTGTGTCACCTTGAGCAATGTCACCATGGGAAATGTCACCGTGAGATGTGTCACCATAGGCAATGTCACCATGGGCAATGTCACCATGGGAAATGCCATTTTGCACACTGTCACCATGGGTACTGCAACCATGAGTACTGTCACCATTGGCAGTATGACCATGTGCACTGTCACCATGGGCACTATCACCATGACAACTCTCAGCATGAGCACTGTCACTGTGGGAACTGGCATTCTGTGCAATTCCACCATGGGCAATGTCACCATGGGCACTATCACTGTGAGCACTGTCAATATAAGCACGTCAACATGAGCCCTGTCACCATTGGCAATGTCACCGTGAGAAGTGTCACTATAGGCGATGTCACCGTGGGCACTGTCACCATGGTCACTGCCACCACTGTCACTGTCATTTTGAGCACTGTCACCATGGGTATTGCAACGATGAGCACTGTCACCATGAGCATTGTCACCATTGCGATTATCACCATGTGTACTGTCACCATGGGCACTATCACAATGAGAACTGTCAGCGTGGGCACTGTCACTGTTGGCAAGGGCACCGTGGGCACTTCCACCATGGGCAATGTCACCATGGGCACTATCACTGTGAGCACTGTCAACATGAGTACGTCACCATGGGCACTGTCAACATGGGTACTATCTCGAAGGGCAATGTCACCATGAGCATTGTCAGGAAGGGCAATTTCACGATGAGCACTGTCACCAAAGGCACTATCACCATGAGCAATGTCACTGTGGGCCGTGTCACCAGGGGCACTATCACCATGGTTAATGTTCTCATTGGCACTTTCCCCGTGAGCACTGTCACCCTGGGCACTGTCATCATGGGCACGGTCACCGTGAGCACTATCTCCATGAGCACAGCCACTGTGAACACCATCACCATAATCACTGGCCTCATCGGTACTGTCACCATGAGCACTGCCACAATGAGCACTGTCAGCATGGGCACTTCCCCCATGAGCACTGTCACTATGAGAACTGCTAGCATGGGTATTTTCACCATGAGTACTGTCACCCTCTGTATTGTCACCATTTGCACTGTCACCATCAGGACTATTACCGTGAGTGCTATCACCGTGAGATCTCTCACCATGGTCACTGTCACCATGGCACCTTGCACAGTGGGGGCTGTCAACATGAGTGCTATCACCATTGGCACTATCACCGTGAGCATTCTCACTGTGGTCAGAGTCAACATGGGCTCTGTCACCATGAGCACTGTCACCATAGGCAATGTCACCGTGGTCAGTGTCACCATGAGCAATGTCTCCATGGGCACTCCTACAGTGGGCACTGTCACTGTGCGAACTGTCACCATGGTTACTGCCACTATGAGCAGTGTCTCTGTGAGTACTGTCAGCATGGGTTTTTACCGTGAGCACTGTCACCATGAGCCCTGTCACCATTCTTCAGTGCCACCATGTGCACTACCACCATGTGCACTCTCACCATGGGCACTATCACCGATAACACTGTCACCATAAGTACTGTCTTCATGGGCACTGTCACCAAGGGCACGGCCAACATGTGACCTGTAACCATTGTCAGTGTCACTGTGAGAAGTGTCACCATGGGAATTAACAACATAGGCACTCTCATCATGAGCACTGTCACCATGAGCACTGACACCACGAGCACTGTCACCCAGGGCAGTGCCACCATGAGCACTGTCACCATAACTGTTGCTATGAGAATTGTAACCATGGGCAATTTCTCAATGAGTAATGTCACCATGTGTATTTTCACCTTGGGCACTCTCAAAGTAAACAGTATTACCATGAGCACTTTCACTGTGAACACTGTCACCATGGGCACTGGCACAATGTGGTGTGTCACCATGAGCCATGTCACCATGGGAAATGTCACCGTGAGAAGTGTCACCATAGGCAATGTCACCATGGGCAATGTCACCATGGGAACTGCCATTTTGAGCACTGTCACCATGGGTACTACAACCATGAGTACTGTCACCATGAGTAATTTAACCATTGGCAGTATGACCATGTGCACTGTCACCATGGGCACTATCACCATGACAACTCTCAGCGTGAGCACTGTCACTGTTGGAAATGGCATTGTGTGCAATTCCACCATGGGCAATGTCACCATGGACATTATCGCTGTGAGCACTGTCAATATGAGCACGTCAACATGAGCCCTGTCACCATGGGCAATGTCACTGTGAGAAGTGTCACAATAGGCAATGTCACCGTGGGCACAGTCACCATAGTCACTGCCACCACTGTCACTGTCATTTTGAGCACTGTCACCATGGGTACTGCAACCATGAGCGCTGTCACCATGAGCACTGTCACCATTGCAAGTATCACCATGTGCACTGTCACCATGGGCACTATCACAATGAGAACTGTCAGCATGGGCACTGTCACTCTTGGCAATGTCACCATGGGCACTATCACTTTGAGCACTGTCAACATGAGCACGTCACCAAGGGCACTGTCAACATGGGTACTATCTCGAAGGTCAATGTCACCATGAGCATTGTCAGGATGGGCAACTTCACCGTGAGCACTGTCACCAATGGCACTATCACCATGAGCAATGTCACTGTGGGCCGTGTCATCAGGGGCACAATCACCATGGTTAATGTTCTCATTGGCACTTTCCCCGTGAGCACTGTCACCCTGGGCACTGTCATCATGGGCACGGTCACCGTGAGCACTATCTCCATGAGCACAGCCACTGTGAACACCATCACCATAATCACTGGCCTCATCGGTACTGTCAACATGAGCACTGCCACAATGAGCACTGTCATCATGGACACATCCCCATGAGCACTGTCACTATGAGAACTGCTACCATGGGTATTTTCACCATGTGTACTGTCACCCTGTGTATTGTCACCATTTGCACTGTCACCATCAGGACTATTACCGTGAGCACTATCACCGTGAGATCTCTCACCTTGGTCACTGTCACCATGGCACCTTGCACAATGGGGGCTGTCAACATGAGTGCTGGCACCATTGGCACTATCACTGTGAGCATTCTCACTGTGGTCAGTGTCACCATGGCCACTGTCACCATGAGCACTGTCACCATAGGCAATGTCACCATGGTGAGTGGCACCATGAGCACTGTCAACATGGGCACTCATACAGTGGGCACTGTCACTGTGAGCACTGTCACCTTGGGTACTGCCACCATGAGCGCTGTCACCATGAGCACTGTCACCATTGCGAGTATCACAATGTGCACTGTCACCATGGGCACTGGCACAATGTCGTGTGTCACCTTGAGCAATGTCACCATGGGAAATGTCACCGTGAGATGTGTCACCATAGGCAATGTCACCATGGGCAATGTCACCATGGGAAATGCCATTTTGCACACTGTCACCATGGGTACTGCAACCATGAGTACTGTCACCATTGGCAGTATGACCATGTGCACTGTCACCATGGGCACTATCACCATGACAACTCTCAGCGTGAGCACTGTCACTGTGGGAACTGGCATTGTGTGCAATTCCACCATGGGCAATGTCACCATGGGCACAATCACTGTGAGCACTGTCAATATAAGCACGTCAACATGAGCCCTGTCACCACTGGCAATGTCACCGTGAGAAGTGTCACTATAGGCGATGTCACCATGGGCACTGTCACCATGGTCACTGCCACCACTGTCACTGTCATTTTGAGCACTGTCACCATGGGTATTGCAACCATGAGCACTGTCACCATGAGCACTGTCACCATTGCGATTATCACCATGTGTACTGTCACCATGGGCACTATCACAATGAGAACTGTCAGCGTGGGCACTGTCACTGTTGGCAAGGGCACCGTGGGCACTTCCACCATGGGCAATGTCACCATGGGCACTATCACTGTGAGCACTGTCAACATGAGCACGTCACCATGGGCACTGTCAACATGGGTACTATCTCGAAGGGCAATGTCACCATGAGCATTGTCAGGAAGGGCAATTTCACCATGAGCACTGTCACCAAAGGCACTATCACCATGAGCAATGTCACTGTGGGCCGTGTCACCAGGGGCACTATCACCATGGTTAATGTTCTCATTGGCACTTTCCCCGTGAGCACTGTCACCCTGGGCACTGTCATCATGGGCACGGTCACCGTGAGCACTATCTCCATGAGCACAGCCACTGTGAACACCATCACCATAATCACTGGCCTCATCGGTACTGTCACCATGAGCACTGCCACAATGAGCACTGTCAGCATGGGCACTTCCCCCATGAGCACTGTCACTATGAGAACTGCTAGCATGGGTATTTTCACCATGAGTACTGTCACCCTCTGTATTGTCACCATTTGCACTGTCACCATCAGGACTATTACCGTGAGTGCTATCACCGTGAGATCTCTCACCATGGTCACTGTCACCATGGCACCTTGCACAATGGGGGCTGTCAACATGAGTGCTGTCACCATTGGCACTATCACCGTGAGCATTCTCACTGTGGTCAGAGTCAACATGGGCTCTGTCACCATGAGCACTGTCACCATAGGCAATGTCACCGTGGTCAGTGTCACCATGAGCAATGTCTCCATGGGCACTCCTACAGTGGGCACTGTCACTGTGCGAACTGTCACCATGGTTACTGCCACTATGAGCAGTGTCTCTGTGAGTACTGTCAGCATGGGTTTTTACCGTGAGCACTGTCACCATGAGCCCTGTCACCATTCTTCAGTGCCACCATGTGCACTACCACCATGTGCACTCTCACCATGGGCACTATCACCGATAACACTGTCACCATAAGTACTGTCTTCATGGGCACTGTCACCAAGGGCACGGCCAACATGTGACCTGTAACCATTGTCAGTGTCACTGTGAGAAGTGTCACCATGGGAATTAACAACATAGGCACTCTCATCATGAGCACTGTCACCATGAGCACTGACACCACGAGCACTGTCACCCAGGGCAGTGCCACCATGAGCACTGTCACCATAACTGTTGCTATGAGAATTGTAACCATGGGCAATTTCTCAATGAGTAATGTCACCATGTGTATTTTCACCTTGGGCACTCTCAAAGTAAACAGTATTACCATGAGCACTTTCACTGTGAACACTGTCACCATGGGCACTGGCACAATGTGGTGTGTCACCATGAGCCATGTCACCATGGGAAATGTCACCGTGAGAAGTGTCACCATAGGCAATGTCACCATGGGCAATGTCACCATGGGAACTGCCATTTTGAGCACTGTCACCATGGGTACTACAACCATGAGTACTGTCACCATGAGTAATTTAACCATTGGCAGTATGACCATGTGCACTGTCACCATGGGCACTATCACCATGACAAC
This sequence comes from Mesoplodon mirus, assembly GCF_964341445.2. Classification (NCBI taxonomy): domain Eukaryota; kingdom Metazoa; phylum Chordata; class Mammalia; order Artiodactyla; family Ziphiidae; genus Mesoplodon; species Mesoplodon mirus. The sequence goes on from NW_028295312.1 coordinate 231,895, forward strand.
TCTCAGCGTGAGCACTGTCACTGTTGGAAATGGCATTGTGTGCAATTCCACCATGGGCAATGTCACCATGGACATTATCGCTGTGAGCACTGTCAATATGAGCACGTCAACATGAGCCCTGTCACCATGGGCAATGTCACTGTGAGAAGTGTCACTATAGGCAATGTCACCGTGGGCACTGTCACCATGGTCACTGCCACCACTGTCACTGTCATTTTGAGCACTGTCACCATGGGTACTGCAACCATGAGCGCTGTCACCATGAGCACTGTCACCATTGCAAGTATCACCATGTGCACTGTCACCATGGGCACTATCACAATGAGAACTGTCAGCATGGGCACTGTCACTCTTGGCAATGTCACCATGGGCACTATCACTTTGAGCACTGTCAACATGAGCACGTCACCATGGGCACTGTCAACATGGGTACTATCTCGAAGGTCAATGTCACCATGAGCATTGTCAGGATGGGCAACTTCACCGTGAGCACTGTCACCAATGGCACTATCACCATGAGCAATGTCACTGTGGGCCGTGTCACCAGGGGCACTATCACCATGGTTAATGTTCTCATTGGCACTTTCCCCGTGAGCACTGTCACCCTGGGCACTGTCATCATGGGCACGGTCACCGTGAGCACTATCTCCATGAGCACAGCCACTGTGAACACCATCACCATAATCACTGGCCTCATCGGTACTGTCAACATGAGCACTGCCACAATGAGCACTGTCATCATGGGCACATCCCCATGAGCACTGTCACTATGAGAACTGCTACCATGGGTATTTTCACCATGTGTACTGTCACCCTGTGTATTGTCACCATTTGCACTCTCACCATGAGGACTATTACCGTGAGCACTCTCACCGTGAGATCTCTCACCATGGTCACTGTCACCATGGCACCTTGCACAATGGGGGCTGTCAACATGAGTGCTGGCACCATTGGCACTATCACTGTGAGCATTCTCACTGTGGTCAGTGTCACCATGGCCACTGTCACCATGAGCACTGTCACCATAGGCAATGTCACCATGGTGAGTGGCACCATGAGCACTGTCAACATGGGCACTCATACAGTGGGCACTGTCACTGTGAGCACTGTCACCTTGGGTACTGCCACCATGAGCGCTGTCACCATGAGCACTGTCACCATTGCGAGTATCACAATGTGCACTGTCACCATGGGCACTGGCACAATGTCGTGTGTCACCTTGAGCAATGTCACCATGGGAAATGTCACCGTGAGATGTGTCACCATAGGCAATGTCACCATGGGCAATGTCACCATGGGAAATGCCATTTTGCACACTGTCACCATGGGTACTGCAACCATGAGTACTGTCACCATTGGCAGTATGACCATGTGCACTGTCACCATGGGCACTATCACCATGACAACTCTCAGCGTGAGCACTGTCACTGTGGGAACTGGCATTGTGTGCAATTCCACCATGGGCAATGTCACCATGGGCACAATCACTGTGAGCACTGTCAATATAAGCACGTCAACATGAGCCCTGTCACCACTGGCAATGTCACCGTGAGAAGTGTCACTATAGGCGATGTCACCATGGGCACTGTCACCATGGTCACTGCCACCACTGTCACTGTCATTTTGAGCACTGTCACCATGGGTATTGCAACCATGAGCACTGTCACCATGAGCACTGTCACCATTGCGATTATCACCATGTGTACTGTCACCATGGGCACTATCACAATGAGAACTGTCAGCGTGGGCACTGTCACTGTTGGCAAGGGCACCGTGGGCACTTCCACCATGGGCAATGTCACCATGGGCACTATCACTGTGAGCACTGTCAACATGAGCACGTCACCATGGGCACTGTCAACATGGGTACTATCTCGAAGGGCAATGTCACCATGAGCATTGTCAGGAAGGGCAATTTCACCATGAGCACTGTCACCAAAGGCACTATCACCATGAGCAATGTCACTGTGGGCCGTGTCACCAGGGGCACTATCACCATGGTTAATGTTCTCATTGGCACTTTCCCCGTGAGCACTGTCACCCTGGGCACTGTCATCATGGGCACGGTCACCGTGAGCACTATCTCCATGAGCACAGCCACTGTGAACACCATCACCATAATCACTGGCCTCATCGGTACTGTCACCATGAGCACTGCCACAATGAGCACTGTCAGCATGGGCACTTCCCCCATGAGCACTGTCACTATGAGAACTGCTAGCATGGGTATTTTCACCATGAGTACTGTCACCCTCTGTATTGTCACCATTTGCACTGTCACCATCAGGACTATTACCGTGAGTGCTATCACCGTGAGATCTCTCACCATGGTCACTGTCACCATGGCACCTTGCACAATGGGGGCTGTCAACATGAGTGCTGTCACCATTGGCACTATCACCGTGAGCATTCTCACTGTGGTCAGAGTCAACATGGGCTCTGTCACCATGAGCACTGTCACCATAGGCAATGTCACCGTGGTCAGTGTCACCATGAGCAATGTCTCCATGGGCACTCCTACAGTGGGCACTGTCACTGTGCGAACTGTCACCATGGTTACTGCCACTATGAGCAGTGTCTCTGTGAGTACTGTCAGCATGGGTTTTTACCGTGAGCACTGTCACCATGAGCCCTGTCACCATTCTTCAGTGCCACCATGTGCACTACCACCATGTGCACTCTCACCATGGGCACTATCACCGATAACACTGTCACCATAAGTACTGTCTTCATGGGCACTGTCACCAAGGGCACGGCCAACATGTGACCTGTAACCATTGTCAGTGTCACTGTGAGAAGTGTCACCATGGGAATTAACAACATAGGCACTCTCATCATGAGCACTGTCACCATGAGCACTGACACCACGAGCACTGTCACCCAGGGCAGTGCCACCATGAGCACTGTCACCATAACTGTTGCTATGAGAATTGTAACCATGGGCAATTTCTCAATGAGTAATGTCACCATGTGTATTTTCACCTTGGGCACTCTCAAAGTAAACAGTATTACCATGAGCACTTTCACTGTGAACACTGTCACCATGGGCACTGGCACAATGTGGTGTGTCACCATGAGCCATGTCACCATGGGAAATGTCACCGTGAGAAGTGTCACCATAGGCAATGTCACCATGGGCAATGTCACCATGGGAACTGCCATTTTGAGCACTGTCACCATGGGTACTACAACCATGAGTACTGTCACCATGAGTAATTTAACCATTGGCAGTATGACCATGTGCACTGTCACCATGGGCACTATCACCATGACAACTCTCAGCGTGAGCACTGTCACTGTTGGAAATGGCATTGTGTGCAATTCCACCATGGGCAATGTCACCATGGACATTATCGCTGTGAGCACTGTCAATATGAGCACGTCAACATGAGCCCTGTCACCATGGGCAATGTCACTGTGAGAAGTGTCACTATAGGCAATGTCACCGTGGGCACTGTCACCATGGTCACTGCCACCACTGTCACTGTCATTTTGAGCACTGTCACCATGGGTACTGCAACCATGAGCGCTGTCACCATGAGCACTGTCACCATTGCAAGTATCACCATGTGCACTGTCACCATGGGCACTATCACAATGAGAACTGTCAGCATGGGCACTGTCACTCTTGGCAATGTCACCATGGGCACTATCACTTTGAGCACTGTCAACATGAGCACGTCACCATGGTCACTGTCAACATGGGTACTATCTCGAAGGGCAATGTCACCATGAGCATTGTCAGGATGGGCAACTTCACCGTGAGCACTGTCACCAATGGCACTATCACCATGAGCAATGTCACTGTGGGCCGTGTCACCAGGGGCACTATCACCATGGTTAATGTTCTCATTGGCACTTTCCCCGTGAGCACTGTCACCCTGGGCACTGTCATCATGGGCACGGTCACCGTGAGCACTATCTCCATGAGCACAGCCACTGTGAACACCATAACCATAATCACTGGCCTCATCGGTACTGTCACCATGAGCACTGCCACAATGAGCACTGTCAGCATGGGCACTTCCCCCATGAGCACTGTCACTATGAGAACTGCTAGCATGGGTATTTTCACCATGAGTACTGTCACCCTCTGTATTGTCACCATTTGCACTGTCACCATCAGGACTATTACCGTGAGTGCTATCACCGTGAGATCTCTCACCATGGTCACTGTCACCATGGCACCTTGCACAATGCGTGCTGTCAACATGAGTGCTGTCACCATTGGCACTATCACCGTGAGCATTCTCACTGTGGTCAGAGTCAACATGGGCTCTGTCACCATGAGCTCTGTCACCATAGGCAATGTCACCGTGGTCAGTGTCACCATGAGCAATGTCTCCATGGGCACTCCTACAGTGGGCACTGTCACTGTGCGAACTGTCACCATGGTTACTGCCACTATGAGCAGTGTCTCTGTGAGTACTCTCAGCATGGGTTTTTACCGTGAGCACTGTCACCATGAGCCCTGTCACCATTTTTCAGTGCCACCATGTGCACTACCACCATGTGCACTCTCACCATGGGCACTATCACCGATAACGCTGTCACCATAAGTACTGTCTTCATGGGCACTGTCACCAAGGGCATGGCCAACATGTGACCTGTAACCATTGTCAGTGTCACTGTGAGAAGTGTCACCATGGGAATTAACAACATAGGCACTCTCATCATGAGCACTGTCACCATGAGCACTGACACCACGAGCACTGTCACCCAGGGCAGTGCCACCATGAGCACTGTCACCATAACTGTTGCTATGAGAATTGTAACCATGGGCAATTTCTCAATGAGTAATGTCACCATGTGTATTTTCACCTTGGGCACTCTCAAAGTAAACAGTATTACCATGAGCACTTTCACTGTGAACACTGTCACCACGGGCACTGGCACAATGTGGTGTGTCACCATGAGCCATGTCACCATGGGAAATGTCACCGTGAGAAGTGTCACCATAGGCAATGTCACCATGGGCAATGTCACCATGGGAACTGCCATTATGAGCACTGTCACCATGGGTACTGCAACCATGAGTACTGTCACCATGAGTAATTTAACCATTGGCAGTATGACCATGTGCACTGTCACCATGGGCACTATCACCATGACAACTCTCAGCGTGAGCACTGTCACTGTTGGAAATGGCATTGTGTGCAATTCCACCATGGGCAATGTCACCATGGACATTATCGCTGTGAGCACTGTCAATATGAGCACGTCAACATGAGCCCTGTCACCATGGGCAATGTCACTGTGAGAAGTGTCACTATAGGCAATGTCACCGTGGGCACTGTCACCATGGTCACTGCCACCACTGTCACTGTCATTTTGAGCACTGTCACAATGGGTACTGCAACCATGAACGCTGTCACCATGAGCACTGTCACCATTGCAAGTATCACCATGTGCACTGTCACCATGGGCACTATCACAATGAGAACTGTCAGCATGGGCACTGTCACTCTTGGCAATGTCACCATGGGCACTATCACTTTGAGCACTGTCAACATGAGCACGTCACCATGGGCACTGTCAAGATGGGTACTATCTCGAAGGTCAATGTCACCATGAGCATTGTCAGGATGGGCAACTTCACCGTGAGCACTGTCACCAATGGCACTATCACCATGAGCAATGTCACTGTGGGCCGTGTCACCAGGGGCACTATCACCATGGTTAATGTTCTCATTGGCACTTTCCCCGTGAGCACTGTCACCCTGGGCACTGTCATCATGGGCACGGTCACCGTGAGCACTATCTCCATGAGCACAGCCACTGTGAACACCATCACCATAATCACTGGCCTCATCGGTACTGTCACCATGAGCACTGCCACAATGAGCACTGTCAGCATGGGCACTTCCCCCATGAGCACTGTCACTATGAGAACTGCTAGCATGGGTATTTTCACCATGAGTACTGTCACCCTCTGTATTGTCACCATTTGCACTGTCACCATCAGGACTATTACCGTGAGTGCTATCACCGTGAGATCTCTCACCATGGTCACTGTCACCATGGCACCTTGCACAATGCGTGCTGTCAACATGAGTGCTGTCACCATTGGCACTATCACCGTGAGCATTCTCACTGTGGTCAGAGTCAACATGGGCTCTGTCACCATGAGCACTGTCACCATAGGCAATGTCACCGTGGTCAGTGACACCATGAGCAATGTCTCCATGGGCACTCCTACAGTGGGCACTGTCACTGTGCGAACTGTCACCATGGTTACTGCCACTGTGAGCAGTGTCTCTGTGAGTACTGTCAGCATGGGATTTTACCGTGAGCACTGTCACCATGAGCCCTGTCACCATTTTTCAGTGCCACCATGTGCACTACCACCATGTGCACTCTCACCATGGGCACTATCACCGATAACGCTGTCACCATAAGTACTGTCTTCATGGGCACTGTCACCAAGGGCATGGCCAACATGTGACCTGCAACCATTGTCAGTGTCACTGTGAGAAGTGTCACCATGGGAATTAACAACATAGGCACTCTCATCATGAGCACTGTCACCATGAGCACTGACACCACGAGCACTGTCACCCAGGGCAGTGCCACCATGAGCACTGTCACCATAACTGTTGCTATGAGAATTGTAACCATGGGCAATTTCTCAATGAGTAATGTCACCATGTGTATTTTCACCTTGGGCACTCTCAAAGTAAACAGTATTACCATGAGCACTTTCACTGTGAACACTGTCACCACGGGCACTGGCACAATGTGGTGTGTCACCATGAGCCATGTCACCATGGGAAATGTCACCGTGAGAAGTGTCACCATAGGCAATGTCACCATGGGCAATGTCACCATGGGAACTGCCATTTTGAGCACTGTCACCATGGGTACTGCAACCATGAGTACTGTCACCATGAGTAATTTAACCATTGGCAGTATGACCATGTGCACTGTCACCATGGGCACTATCACCATGACAACTCTCAGCGTGAGCACTGTCACTGTTGGAAATGGCATTGTGTGCAATTCCACCATGGGCAATGTCACCATGGACATTATCGCTGTGAGCACTGTCAATATGAGCACGTCAACATGAGCCCTGTCACCATGGGCAATGTCACTGTGAGAAGTGTCACTATAGGCAATGTCACCGTGGGCACTGTCACCATGGTCACTGCCACCACTGTCACTGTCATTTTGAGCACTTTCACAATGGGTACTGCAACCATGAACGCTGTCACCATGAGCACTGTCACCATTGCAAGTATCACCATGTGCACTGTCACCATGGGCACTATCACAATGAGAACTGTCAGCATGGGCACTGTCACTCTTGGCAATGTCACCATGGGCACTATCACTTTGAGCACTGTCAACATGAGCACGTCACCATGGGCACTGTCAACATGGGTACTATCTCGAAGGTCAATGTCACCATGAGCATTGTCAGGATGGGCAACTTCACCGTGAGCACTGTCACCAATGGCACTATCACCATGAGCAATGTCACTGTGGGCCGTGTCACCAGGGGCACTATCACCATGGTTAATGTTCTCATTGGCACTTTCCCCGTGAGCACTGTCACCCTGGGCACTGTCATCATGGGCACGGTCACCGTGAGCACTATCTCCATGAGCACAGCCACTGTGAACACCATCACCATAATCACTGGCCTCATCGGTATTGTCACCATGAGCACTGCCACAATGAGCACTGTCAGCATGGGCACTTCCCCCATGAGCACTGTCACTATGAGAACTGCTAGCATGGGTATTTTCACCATGAGTACTGTCACCCTCTGTATTGTCACCATTTGCACTGTCACCATCAGGACTATTACCGTGAGTGCTATCACCGTGAGATCTCTCACCATGGTCACTGTCACCATGGCACCTTGCACAATGCGTGCTGTCAACATGAGTGCTGTCACCATTGGCACTATCACCGTGAGCATTCTCACTGTGGTCAGAGTCAACATGGGCTCTGTCACCATGAGCACTGTCACCATAGGCAATGTCACCGTGGTCAGTGACACCATGAGCAATGTCTCCATGGGCACTCCTACAGTGGGCACTGTCACTGTGCGAACTGTCACCATGGTTACTGCCACTGTGAGCAGTGTCTCTGTGAGTACTGTCAGCATGGGTTTTTACCGTGAGCACTGTCACCATGAGCCCTGTCACCATTTTTCAGTGCCACCATGTGCAATACCACCATGTGCACTCTCACCATGGGCACTATCACCGATAACACTGTCACCATAAGTACTGTCTGCATGGGCACTGTCACCAAGGGCACGGCCAACATGTGACCTGTAACCACTGTCAGTGTCACTGTGAGAAGTGTCACCATGGGAATTAACAACATAGGCACTCTCATCATGAGCACTGTCACCATGAGCACTGACACCACGAGCACTGTCACCCAGGGCAGTGCCACCGTGAGCACTGTCACCATAACTGTTGCTATGAGAATTGTAACCATGGGCAATTTCTCAATGAGTAATGTCACCATGTGTATTTTCACCTTGGGCACTCTCAAAGTAAACAGTATTACCATGAGCACTTTCACTGTGAACACTGTCACCATGGGCACTGGCACAAAGTGGTGTGTCACCATGAGCCATGTCACCATGGGGAATGTCACCGTGAGAAGTGTCACCATAGGCAATGTCACCATGGGCAATGTCACCATGGGAACTGCCATTTTGAGCACTGTCACCATGGGTACTGCAACCATGAGTACTGTCACCATGAGTAATTTAACCATTGGCAGTATGACCATGTGCACTGTCACCTTGGGCACTATCACCATGACAACTCTCAGCGTGAGCACTGTCACTGTTGGAAATGGCATTGTGTGCAATTCCACCATGGGCAATGTCACCATGGACATTATCGCTGTGAGCACTGTCAATATGAGCACGTCAACATGAGCCCTGTCACCATGGGCAATGTCACTGTGAGAAGTGTCACTATAGGCAATGTCACCGTGGGCACTGTCACCATGGTCACTGCCACCACTGTCACTGTCATTTTGAGCACTGTCACCATGGGTACTGCAACCATGAGCACTGTCACCATGAGCACTGTCACCATTGCAAGTATCACCATGTGCACTGTCACCATGGGCACTATCACAATGAGAACTGTCAGCATGGGCACTGTCACTCTTGGCAATGTCACCATGGGCACTATCACTTTGAGCACTGTCAACATGAGCACGTCACCATGGGCACTGTCAACATGGGTACTATCTCGAAGGTCAATGTCACCATGAGCATTGTCAGGATGGGCAACTTCACCGTGAGCACTGTCACCAATGGCACTATCACCATGAGCAATGTCACTGTGGGCCGTGTCACCAGGGGCACTATCACCATGGTTAATGTTATCATTGGCACTTTCCCCGTGAGCACTGTCACTATGAGAACTGCTACCATGGGTATTTTCACCATGTGTACTGTCACCCTGTGTATTGTCACCATTTGCACTGTCACCATGAGGACTATTACCGTGAGCGCTATCACCGTGAGATCTCTCACCATGGTCACTGTCACCATGGCACCTTGCACAATGGGGGCTGTCAACATGAGTGCTGGCACCATTGGCACTATCACTGTGAGCATTCTCACTGTGGTCAGTGTCACCATGGGCACTGTCACCATGAGCACTGTCACCATAGGCAATGTCACCATGGTCAGTGTCACCATGAGCACTGTCAACATGGGCACTCATACAGTGGGCACTGTCACTGTGAGCACTGTCACCTTTGGTACTGCCACCATGAGCACTGTCACCATGAGCACTGTCACCATTGCGAGTATCACAATGTGCACTGTCACCATGGGCACTGGCACAATGTCGTGTGTCACCTTGAGCAATGTCACCATGGGAAATGTCACCGTGAGATGTGTCACCATAGGCAATGTCACCATGGGCAATGTCACCATGGGAAATGCCATTTTGCACACTGTCACCATGGGTACTGCAACCATGAGTACTGTCACCATTGGCAGTATGACCATGTGCACTGTCACCATGGGCACTATCACCATGACAACTCTCAGCATGAGCACTGTCACTGTGGGAACAGGCATTGTGTGCAATTCCACCATGGGCAATGTCACCATGGGCACTATCACTGTGAGCACTCTCAATATAAGCACGTCAACATGAGCCCTGTCACCATTGGCAATGTCACCGTGAGAAGTGTCACTATAGGCGATGTCCCCGTGGGCACTGTCACCATGGTCACTGCCACCACTGTCACTGTCATTTTGAGCACTGTCACCATGGGTGTTGCAACCATGAGCACTGTCACCATGAGCACTGTCACCATTGCGATTATCACCATGTTTACTGTCACCATGGGCTCTATCACAATGAGAACTGTCAGCGTGGGCACTGTCACTGTTGGCAAGGGCACCGTGGGCACTTCCACCATGGGCAATGTCACCATGGGCACTATCACTGTGAGCACTGTCAACATGAGCACGTCACCATGGGCACTGTCAACATGGGTACTATCTCGAAGGGCAATGTCACCATGAGCATTGTCAGGAAGGGCAATTTCACCATGAGCACTGTCACCAAAGGCACTATCACCATGAGCAATGTCACTGTGGGCCGTGTCACCAGGGGCACTATCACCATGGTTAATGTTCTCATTGGCACTTTCCCCGTGAGCACTGTCACCCTGGGCACTGTCATCATGGGCACGGTCACCGTGAGCACTATCTCCATGAGCACAGCCACTGTGAACACCATCAACATAATCACTGGCCTCATCGGTACTGTCACCATGAGCACTGCCACAATGAGCACTGTCAGCATGGGCACTTCCCCCATGAGCACTGTCACTATGAGAACTGCTAGCATGGGTATTTTCACCATGAGTACTGTCACCCTCTGTATTGTCACCATTTGCACTGTCACCATCAGGACTATTACCGTGAGTGCTATCACCGTGAGATCTCTCACCATGGTCACTGTCACCATGGCACCTTGCACAATGCGTGCTGTCAACATGAGTGCTGTCACCATTGGCACTATCACCGTGAGCATTCTCACTGTGGTCAGAGTCAACATGGGCTCTGTCACCATGAGCACTGTCACCATAGGCAATGTCACCGTGGTCAGTGTCACCATGAGCAATGTCTCCATGGGCACTCCTACAGTGGGCACTGTCACTGTGCGAACTGTCACCATGGTTACTGCCACTATGAGCAGTGTCTCTGTGAGTACTGTCAGCATGGGTTTTTACCGTGAGCACTGTCACCATGAGCCCTGTCACCATTCTTCAGTGCCACCATGTGCACTACCACCATGGGCACTCTCACCATGGGCACTATCACCGATAACACTGTCACCATAAGTACTGTCTTCATGGGCACTGTCACCAAGGGCACGGCCAACATGTGACCTGTAACCATTGTCAGTGTCACTGTGAGAAGTGTCACCATGGGAATTAACAACATAGGCACTCTCATCATGAGCACTGTCACCATGAGCACTGACACGACGAGCACTGTCACCCAGGGCAGTGCCACCATGAGCACTGTCACCATAACTCTTGCTATGAGAATTGTAACCATGGGCAATTTCTCAATGAGTAATGTCACCATGTGTATTTTCACCGTGGGCACTCTCAAAGTAAACAGTATTACCATGAGCACTTTCACTGTGAACACTGTCACCATGGGCACTGGCACAATGTGGTGTGTCACCATGAGCCATGTCACCATGGGAAATGTCACCGTGAGAAGTGTCACCATAGGCAATGTCACCATGGGCAATGTCACCATGGGAACTGCCATTTTGAGCACTGTCACCATGGGTACTACAACCATGAGTACTGTCACCATGAGTAATTTAACCATTGGCAGTATGACCATGTGCACTGTCACCATGGGCACTATCACCATGACAACTCTCAGCGTGAGCACTGTCACTGTTGGAAATGGCATTGTGTGCAATTCCACCATGGGCAATGTCACCATGGACATTATTGCTGTGAGCACTGTCAATATGAGCACGTCAACATGAGCCCTGTCACCATGGGCAATGTCACTGTGAGAATTGTCACAATAGGCAATGTCACCATGGGCACTGTCACCATGGTCACTGCCACCACTGTCACTGTCATTTTGAGCACTGTCACCATGGGTACTGCAACCATGAGCGCTGTCACCATGAGCACTGTCACCATTGCAAGTATCACCATGTGCACTGTCACCATGGGCACTATCACAATGAGAACTGTCAGCATGGGCACTGTCACTCTTGGCAATATCACCATGGGCACTATCACTTTGAGCACTGTCAACATGAGCACGTCACCATGGGCACTGTCAACATGGGTACTATCTCGAAGGTCAATGTCACCATGAGCATTGTCAGGATGGGCAACTTCACCGTGAGCACTGTCACCAATGGCACTATCACCATGAGCAATGTCACTGTGGGCCGTGTCACCAGGGGCACTATCACCATGGTTAATGTTCTCATTGGCAGTTTCCCCGTGAGCACTGTCACCCTGGGCACTGTCATCATGGGCACGGTCACCGTGAGCACTATCTCCATGAGCACAGCCACTGTGAACACCATCACCATAATCACTGGCCTCATCGGTACTGTCAACATGAGCACTGCCACAATGAGCACTGTCATCATGGGCACATCCCCATGAGCACTGTCACTATGAGAACTGCTACCATGGGTATTTTCACCATGTGTACTGTCACCCTGTGTATTGTCACCATTTGCACTGTCACCATGAGGACTATTACCGTGAGCACTATCACCGTGAGATCTCTCACCTTGGTCACTGTCACCATGGCACCTTGCACAATGGGGGCTGTCAACATGAGTGCTGGCACCATTGGCACTATCACTGTGAGCATTCTCACTGTGGTCAGTGTCACCATGGCCACTGTCACCATGAGCACTGTCACCATAGGCAATGTCACCATGGTGAGTGGCACCATGAGCACTGTCAACATGGGCACTCATACAGTGGGCACTGTCACTGTGAGCACTGTCACCTTGGGTACTGCCACCATGAGCGCTGTCACCATGAGCACTGTCACCATTGCGAGTATCACAATGTGCACTGTCACCATGGGCACTGGCACAATGTCGTGTGTCACCTTGAGCAATGTCACCATGGGAAATGTCACCGTGAGATGTGTCACCATAGGCAATGTCACCATGGGCAATGTCACCATGGGAAATGCCATTTTGCACACTGTCACCATGGGTACTGCAACCATGAGTACTGTCACCATTGGCAGTATGACCATGTGCACTGTCACCATGGGCACTATCACCATGACAACTCTCAGCGTGAGCACTGTCACTGTGGGAACTGGCATTGTGTGCAATTCCACCATGGGCAATGTCACCATGGGCACAATCACTGTGAGCACTGTCAATATAAGCACATCAACATGAGCCCTGTCACCACTGGCAATGTCACCGTGAGAAGTGTCACTATAGGCGATGTCACCATGGGCACTGTCACCATGGTCACTGCCACCACTGTCACTGTCATTTTGAGCACTGTCACCATGGGTATTGCAACCATGAGCACTGTCACCATGAGCACTGTCACCATTGCGATTATCACCATGTGTACTGTCACCATGGGCACTATCACAATGAGAACTGTCAGCGTGGGCACTGTCACTGTTGGCAAGGGCACCGTGGGCACTTCCACCATGGGCAATGTCACCATGGGCACTATCACTGTGAGCACTGTCAACATGAGCACGTCACCATGGGCACTGTCAACATGGGTACTATCTCGAAGGGCAATGTCACCATGAGCAATGTCAGGAAGGGCAATTTCACCATGAGCACTGTCACCAAAGGCACTATCACCATGAGCAATGTCACTGTGGGCCGTGTCACCAGGGGCACTATCACCATGGTTAATGTTCTCATTGGCACTTTCCCCGTGAGCACTGTCACCCTGGGCACTGTCATCATGGGCACGGTCACCGTGAGCACTATCTCCATGAGCACAGCCACTGTGAACACCATCACCATAATCACTGGCCTCATCGGTACTGTCACCATGAGCACTGCCACAATGAGCACTGTCAGCATGGGCACTTCCCCCATGAGCACTGTCACTATGAGAACTGCTAGCATGGGTATTTTCACCATGAGTACTGTCACCCTCTGTATTGTCACCATTTGCACTGTCACCATCAGGACTATTACCGTGAGTGCTATCACCGTGAGATCTCTCACCATGGTCACTGTCACCATGGCACCTTGCACAATGGGGGCTGTCAACATGAGTGCTGTCACCATTGGCACTATCACCGTGAGCATTCTCACTGTGGTCAGAGTCAACATGGGCTCTGTCACCATGAGCACTGTCACCATAGGCAATGTCACCGTGGTCAGTGTCACCATGAGCAATGTCTCCATGGGCACTCCTACAGTGGGCACTGTCACTGTGCGAACTGTCACCATGGTTACTGCCACTATGAGCAGTGTCTCTGTGAGTACTGTCAGCATGGGTTTTTACCGTGAGCACTGTCACCATGAGCCCTGTCACCATTCTTCAGTGCCACCATGTGCACTACCACCATGTGCACTCTCACCATGGGCACTATCACCGATAACACTGTCACCATAAGTACTGTCTTCATGGGCACTGTCACCAAGGGCACGGCCAACATGTGACCTGTAACCATTGTCAGTGTCACTGTGAGAAGTGTCACCATGGGAATTAACAACATAGGCACTCTCATCATGAGCACTGTCACCATGAGCACTGACACCACGAGCACTGTCACCCAGGGCAGTGCCACCGTGAGCACTGTCACCATAACTGTTGCTATGAGAATTGTAACCATGGGCAATTTCTCAATGAGTAATGTCACCATGTGTATTTTCACCTTGGGCACTCTCAAAGTAAACAGTATTACCATGAGCACTTTCACTGTGAACACTGTCACCATGGGCACTGGCACAATGTGGTGTGTCACCATGAGCCATGTCACCATGGGGAATGTCACCGTGAGAAGTGTCACCATAGGCAATGTCACCATGGGCAATGTCACCATGGGAACTGCCATTTTGAGCACTGTCACCATGGGTACTGCAACCATGAGTACTGTCACCATGAGTAATTTAACCATTGGCAGTATGACCATGTGCACTGTCACCATGGGCACTATCACCATGACAACTCTCAGCGTGAGCACTGTCACTGTTGGAAATGGCATTGTGTGCAATTCCACCATGGGCAATGTCACCATGGACATTATCGCTGTGAGCACTGTCAATATGAGCACGTCAACATGAGCCCTGTCACCATGGGCAATGTCACTGTGAGAAGTGTCACTATAGGCAATGTCACCGTGGGCACTGTCACCATGGTCACTGCCACCACTGTCACTGTCATTTTGAGCACTGTCACCATGGGTACTGCAACCATGAGCACTGTCACCATGAGCACTGTCACCATTGCAAGTATCACCATGTGCACTGTCACCATGGGCACTATCACAATGAGAACTGTCAGCATGGGCACTGTCACTCTTGGCAATGTCACCATGGGCACTATCACTTTGAGCACTGTCAACATGAGCACGTCACCATGGGCACTGTCAACATGGGTACTATCTCGAAGGTCAATGTCACCATGAGCATTGTCAGGATGGGCAACTTCACCGTGAGCACTGTCACCAATGGCACTATCACCATGAGCAATGTCACTGTGGGCCGTGTCACCAGGGGCACTATCACCATGGTTAATGTTATCATTGGCACTTTCCCCGTGAGCACTGTCACTATGAGAACTGCTACCATGGGTATTTTCACCATGTGTACTGTCACCCTGTGTATTGTCACCATTTGCACTGTCACCATGAGGACTATTACCGTGATCGCTATCACCGTGAGATCTCTCACCATGGTCACTGTCACCATGGCACCTTGCACAATGGGGGCTGTCAACATGAGTGCTGGCACCATTGGCACTATCACTGTGAGCATTCTCACTGTGGTCAGTGTCACCATGGGCACTGTCACCATGAGCACTGTCACCATAGGCAATGTCACCATGGTCAGTGTCACCATGAGCACTGTCAACATGGGCACTCATACAGTGGGCACTGTCACTGTGAGCACTGTCACCTTTGGTACTGCCACCATGAGCGCTGTCACCATGAGCACTGTCACCATTGCGAGTATCACAATGTCGTGTGTCACCTTGAGCAATGTCACCATGGGAAATGTCACCGTGAGATGTGTCACCATAGGCAATGTCACCATGGGCAATGTCACCATGGGAAATGCCATTTTGCACACTGTCACCATGGGTACTGCAACCATGAGTACTGTCACCATTGGCAGTATGACCATGTGCACTGTCACCATGGGCACTATCACCATGACAACTCTCAGCATGAGCACTGTCACTGTGGGAACAGGCATTGTGTGCAATTCCACCATGGGCAATGTCACCATGGGCACTATCACTGTGAGCACTGTCAATATAAGCACGTCAACATGAGCCCTGTCACCATTGGCAATGTCACCGTGAGAAGTGTCACTATAGGCGATGTCCCCGTGGGCACTGTCACCATGGTCACTGCCACCACTGTCACTGTCATTTTGAGCACTGTCACCATGGGTGTTGCAACCATGAGCACTGTCACCATGAGCACTGTCACCATTGCGATTATCACCATGTGTACTGTCACCATGGGCACTATCACAATGAGAACTGTCAGCGTGGGCACTGTCACTGTTGGCAAGGGCACCATGGGCACTTCCACCATGGGCAATGTCACCATGGGCACTATCACTGTGAGCACTGTCAACATGAGCACGTCACCATGGGCACTGTCAACATGGGTACTATCTCGAAGGGCAATGTCACCATGAGCATTGTCAGGAAGGGCAATTTCACCATGAGCACTGTCACCAAAGGCACTATCACCATGAGCAATGTCACTGTGGGCCGTGTCACCAGGGGCACTATCACCATGGTTAATGTTCTCATTGGCACTTTCCCCGTGAGCACTGTCACCCTGGGCACTGTCATCATGGGCACGGTCACCGTGAGCACTATCTCCATGAGCACAGCCACTGTGAACACCATCACCATAATCACTGGCCTCATCGGTACTGTCACCATGAGCACTGCCACAATGAGCACTGTCAGCATGGGCACTTCCCCCATGAGCACTGTCACTATGAGAACTGCTAGCATGGGTATTTTCACCATGAGTACTGTCACCCTCTGTATTGTCACCATTTGCACTGTCACCATCAGGACTATTACCGTGAGTGCTATCACCGTGAGATCTCTCACCATGGTCACTGTCACCATGGCACCTTGCACAATGCGTGCTGTCAACATGAGTGCTGTCACCATTGGCACTATCACCGTGAGCATTCTCACTGTGGTCAGAGTCAACATGGGCTCTGTCACCATGAGCACTGTCACCATAGGCAATGTCACCGTGGTCAGTGACACCATGAGCAATGTCTCCATGGGCACTCCTACAGTGGGCACTGTCACTGTGCGAACTGTCACCATGGTTACTGCCACTGTGAGCAGTGTCTCTGTGAGTACTGTCAGCATGGGTTTTTACCGTGAGCACTGTCACCATGAGCCCTGTCACCATTTTTCAGTGCCAACATGTGCAATACCACCATGTGCACTCTCACCATGGGCACTATCACCGATAACACTGTCACCATAAGTACTGTCTGCATGGGCACTGTCACCAAGGGCACGGCCAAAATGTGACCTGTAACCACTGTCAGTGTCACTGTGAGAAGTGTCACCATGGGAATTAACAACATAGGCACTCTCATCATGAGCACTGTCACCATGAGCACTGACACCACGAGCACTGTCACCCAGGGCAGTGCCACCGTGAGCTCTGTCACCATAACTGTTGCTATGAGAATTGTAACCATGGGCAATTTCTCAATGAGTAATGTCACCATGTGTATTTTCACCTTGGGCACTCTCAAAGTAAACAGTATTACCATGAGCACTTTCACTGTGAACACTGTCACCATGGGCACTGGCACAATGTGGTGTGTCACCATGAGCCATGTCACCATGGGGAATGTCACCGTGAGAAGTGTCACCATAGGCAATGTCACCATGGGCAATGTCACCATGGGAACTGCCATTTTGAGCACTGTCACCATGGGTACTGCAACCATGAGTACTGTCACCATGAGTAATTTAACCATTGGCAGTATGACCATGTGCACTGTCACCATGGGCACTATCACCATGACAACTCTCAGCGTGAGCACTGTCACTGTTGGAAATGGCATTGTGTGCAATTCCACCATGGGCAATGTCACCATGGACATTATCGCTGTGAGCACTGTCAATATGAGCACGTCAACATGAGCCCTGTCACCATGGGCAATGTCACTGTGAGAAGTGTCACTATAGGCAATGTCACCGTGGGCACTGTCACCATGGTCACTGCCACCACTGTCACTGTCATTTTGAGCACTGTCACCATGGGTACTGCAACCATGAGCACTGTCACCATGAGCACTGTCACCATTGCAAGTATCACCATGTGCACTGTCACCATGGGCACTATCACAATGAGAACTGTCAGCATGGGCACTGTCACTCTTGGCAATGTCACCATGGGCACTATCACTTTGAGCACTGTCAACATGAGCACGTCACCATGGGCACTGTCAACATGGGTACTATCTCGAAGGTCAATGTCACCATGAGCATTGTCAGGATGGGCAACTTCACCGTGAGCACTGTCACCAATGGCACTATCACCATGAGCAATGTCACTGTGGGCCGTGTCACCAGGGGCACTATCACCATGGTTAATGTTATCATTGGCACTTTCCCCGTGAGCACTGTCACTATGAGAACTGCTACCATGGGTATTTTCACCATGTGTACTGTCACCCTGTGTATTGTCACCATTTGCACTGTCACCATGAGGACTATTACCGTGAGCGCTATCACCGTGAGATCTCTCATCATGGTCACTGTCACCATGGCACCTTGCACAATGGGGGCTGTCAACATGAGTGCTGGCACCATTGGCACTATCACTGTGAGCATTCTCACTGTGGTCAGTGTCACCATGGGCACTGTCACCATGAGCACTGTCACCATAGGCAATGTCACCATGGTCAGTGTCACCATGAGCACTGTCAACATGGGCACTCATACAGTGGGCACTGTCACTGTGAGCACTGTCACCTTTGGTACTGCCACCATGAGCGCTGTCACCATGAGCACTGTCACCATTGCGAGTATCACAATGTGCACTGTCACCATGGGCACTGGCACAATGTCGTGTGTCACCTTGAGCAATGTCACCATGGGAAATGTCACCGTGAGATGTGTCACCATAGGCAATGTCACCATGGGCAATGTCACCATGGGAAATGCCATTTTGCACACTGTCACCATGGGTACTGCAACCATGAGTACTGTCACCATTGGCAGTATGACCATGTGCACTGTCACCATGGGCACTATCACCATGACAACTCTCAGCATGAGCACTGTCACTGTGGGAACAGGCATTGTGTGCAATTCCACCATGGGCAATGTCACCATGGGCACTATCACTGTGAGCACTCTCAATATAAGCACGTCAACATGAGCCCTGTCACCATTGGCAATGTCACCGTGAGAAGTGTCACTATAGGCGATGTCCCCGTGGGCACTGTCACCATGGTCACTGCCACCACTGTCACTGTCATTTTGAGCACTGTCACCATGGGTGTTGCAACCATGAGCACTGTCACCATGAGCACTGTCACCATTGCGATTATCACCATGTGTACTGTCACCATGGGCACTATCACAATGAGAACTGTCAGCGTGGGCACTGTCACTGTTGGCAAGGGCACCGTGGGCACTTCCACCATGGGCAATTTCACCATGGGCACTATCACTGTGAGCACTGTCAACATGAGCACGTCACAATGGGCACTGTCAACATGGGTACTATCTCGAAGGGCAATGTCACCATGAGCATTGTCAGGAAGGGCAATTTCACCATGAGCACTGTCACCAAAGGCACTATCACCATGAGCAATGTCACTGTGGGCCGTGTCACCAGGGGCACTATCACCATGGTTAATGTTCTCATTGGCACTTTCCCCGTGAGCACTGTCACCCTGGGCACTGTCATCATGGGCACGGTCACCGTGAGCACTATCTCCATGAGCACAGCCACTGTGAACACCATCACCATAATCACTGGCCTCATCGGTACTGTCACCATGAGCACTGCCACAATGAGCACTGTCAGCATGGGCACTTCCCCCATGAGCACTGTCACTATGAGAACTGCTAGCATGGGTATTTTCACCATGTGTACTGTCACCCTGTGTATTGTCACCATTTGCACTCTCACCATGAGGACTATTACCGTGAGCACTATCACCGTGAGATCTCTCACCATGGTCACTGTCACCATGGCACCTTGCACAATGGGGGCTGTCAACATGAGTGCTGGCACCATTGGCACTATCACTGTGAGCATTCTCACTGTGGTCAGTGTCACCATGGGCACTGTCACCATGAGCACTGTCACCATAGGCAATGTCACCATGGTCAGTGGCACCATGAGCACTGTCAACATGGGCACTCATACAGTGGGCACTGTCACTGTGAGCACTGTCACCTTGGGTACTGCCACCATGAGCGCTGTCACCATGAGCACTGTCACCATTGCGAGTATCACAATGTGCACTGTCACCATGGGCACTGGCACAATGTCGTGTGTCACCTTGAGCAATGTCACCATGGGAAATGTCACCGTGAGATGTGTCACCATAGGCAATGTCACCATGGGCAATGTCACCATGGGAAATGCCATTTTGCACACTGTCACCATGGGTACTGCAACCATGAGTACTGTCACCATTGGCAGTATGACCATGTGCACTGTCACCATGGGCACTATCACCATGACAACTCTCAGCGTGAGCACTGTCACTGTGGGAACAGGCATTGTGTGCAATTCCACCATGGGCAATGTCACCATGGGCACTATCACTGTGAGCACTGTCAATATAAGCACGTCAACATGAGCCCTGTCACCATTGGCAATGTCACCGTGAGAAGTGTCACTATAGGCGATGTCACCGTGGGCACTGTCACCATGGTCACTGCCACCACTGTCACTGTCATTTTGAGCACTGTCACCATGGGTATTGCAACCATAAGCACTGTCACCATGAGCACTGTCACCATTGCGATTATCACCATGTGTACTGTCACCATGGGCACTATCACAATGAGAACTGTCAGCGTGGGCACTGTCACTGTTGGCAAGGGCACCGTGGGCACTTCCACCATGGGCAATGTCACCATGGGCACTATCACTGTGAGCACTGTCAACATGAGCACGTCACCATGGGCACTGTCAACATGGGTACTATCTCGAAGGGCAATGTCACCATGAGCATTGTCAGGAAGGGCAATTTCACCATGAGCACTGTCACCAATGGCACTATCACCATGAGCAATGTCACTGTGGGCCGTGTCACCAGGGGCACTATCACCATGGTTAATGTTCTCATTGGCACATTCCCCGTGAGCACTGTCACCCTGGGCACTGTCATCATGGGCACGGTCACCGTGAGCACTATCTCCATGAGCACAGCCACTGTGAACACCATCACCATAATCACTGGCCTCATCGGTACTGTCACCATGAGCACTGCCACAATGAGCACTGTCATCATGGGCACATCCCCCCTGAGCACTGTCACTATGAGAACTGCTACCATGGGTATTTTCACCATGTGTACTGTCACCCTGTGTATTGTCACCATTTGCACTGTCACCATGAGGACTATTACCGTGAGCACTATCACCGTGAGATCTCTCACCATGGTCACTGTCACCATGGCACCTTGCACAATGGGGGCTGTCAACATGAGTGCTGGCACCATTGGCACTATCACTGTGTGCATTCTCACTGTGGTCAGTGTCACCATGGGCACTGTCACCATGAGCACTGTCACCATAGGCAATGTCACCATAGTCTGTGGCACAATGAGCACTCTCAACATGGGCACTCATACAGTGGGCACTGTCACTGTGAGCACTGTCACCTTGGGTAGTGCCACCATGAGCGCTGTCACCATGAGCACTGTCACCATTGCGAGTATCACAATGTGCACTGTCACCATGGGCACTGGCACAATGTCGTGTGTCACCTTGAGCAATGTCACCATGGGAAATGTCACCGTGAGATGTGTCACCATAGGCAATGTCACCATGGGCAATGTCACCATGGGAAATGCCATTTTGCACACTGTCACCATGGGTACTGCAACCATGAGTACTGTCACCATTGGCAGTATGACCATATGCACTGTCACCATGGGCACTATCACCATGACAACTCTCAGCGTGAGCACTGTCACTGTGGGAACTGGCATTGTGTGCAATTCCACCATGGGCAATGTCACCATGGGCACTATCACTGTGAGCACTGTCAATATAAGCACGTCAACATGAGCCCTGTCACCATTGTCAATGTCACCGTGAGAAGTGTCACTATAGGCGATGTCCCCGTGGGCACTGTCACCATGGTCACTGGCACCACTGTCACTGTCATTTTGAGCACTGTCACCATGGGTTTTGCAACCATGAGCACTGTCACCATGAGCACTGTCACCATTGCGATTATCACCATGTGTACTGTCACCATGGGCACTATCACAATGAGAACTGTCAGCGTGGGCACTGTCACTGTTGGCAAGGGCACCGTGGGCAATTCCACCATGGGCAATGTCACCATGGGCACTATCACTGTGAGCACTGTCAACATGAGCACATCACCATGGGCACTGTCAACATGGGTACTATCTCGAAGGGCAATGTCACCATGAGCATTGTCAGGAAGGGCAATTTCACCATGAGCACTGTCACCAAAGGCACTATCACCATGTGCAATGTCACTGTGGGCCGTGTCACCAGGGGCACTATCACCATGGTTAATGTTCTCATTGGCACTTTCCCCGTGAGCACTGTCACCCTGGGCACTGTCATCATGGGCACGGTCACCGTGAGCACTATCTCCATGAGCACAGCCACTGTGAACACCATCACCATAATCACTGGCCTCATCGGTACTGTCACCATGAGCACTGCCACAATGAGCACTGTCAGCATGGGCACTTCCCCCATGAGCACTGTCACTATGAGAACTGCTAGCATGGGTATTTTCACCATGAGTACTGTCACCCTCTGTATTGTCACCATTTGCACTGTCACCATCAGGACTATTACCGTGTGTGCTGTCACCGTGAGATCTCTCACCATGGTCACTGTCACCATGGCACCTTGCACAATGCGTGCTGTCAACATGAGTGCTGTCACCATTGGCACTATCACCGTGAGCATTCTCACTGTGGTCAGAGTCAACATGGGCTCTGTCACCATGAGCACTGTCACCATAGGCAATGTCACCGTGGTCAGTGTCACCATGAGCAATGTCTCCATGGGCACTCCTACAGTGGGCACTGTCACTGTGCGAACTGTCACCATGGTTACTGCCACTATGAGCAGTGTCTCTGTGAGTACTGTCAGCATGGGTTTTTACCTTGAGAACTGTCACCATGAGCCCTGTCACCATTCTTCAGTGCCACCATGTGCACTACCACCATGTGCACTCTCACCATGGGCACTATCACCGATAACACTGTCACCATAAGTACTGTCTTCATGGGCACTGTCACCAAGGGCACGGCCAACATGTGACCTGTAACCATTGTCAGTGTCACTGTGAGAAGTGTCACCATGGGAATTAACAACATAGGCACTCTCATCATGAGCACTGTCACCATGAGCACTGACACCACGAGCACTGTCACCCAGGGCAGTGCCACCGTGAGCACTGTCACCATAACTGTTGCTATGAGAATTGTAACCATGGGCAATTTCTCAATGAGTAATGTCACCATGTGTATTTTCACCTTGGGCACTCTCAAAGTAAACAGTATTACCATGAGCACTTTCACTGTGAACACTGTCACCATGGGCACTGGCACAATGTGGTGTGTCACCATGAGCCATGTCACCATGGGAAATGTCACCGTGAGAAGTGTCACCATAGGCAATGTCACCATGGGCAATGTCACCATGGGAACTGCCATTTTGAGCACTGTCACCATGGGTACTGCAACCATGAGTACTGTCACCATGAGTAATTTAACCATTGGCAGTATGACCATGTGCACTGTCACCATGGGCACTATCACCATGACAACTCTCAGCGTGAGCACTGTCACTGTTGGAAAAGGCACTGTGTGCAATTCCACCATGGGCAATGTCACCATGGACATTATCGCTGTGAGCACTGTCAATATGAGCACGTCAACATGAGCCCTGTCACCATGGGCAATGTCACTGTGAGAAGTGTCACTATAGGCAATGTCACCGTGGGCACTGTCACCATGGTCACTGCCACCACTGTCACTGTCATTTTGAGCACTGTCACCATGGGTACTGCACCCATGAGCGCTGTCACCATGAGCACTGTCACCATTGCAAGTATCACCATGTGCACTGCCACCATGGGCACTATCACAATGAGAACTGTCAGCATGGGCACTGTCACTCTTGGCAATGTCACCATGGGCACTATCACTTTGAGCACTGTCAACATGAGCACGTCACCATGGGCACTGTCAACATGGGTACTATCTCGAAGGTCAATGTCACCATGAGCATTGTCAGGATGGGCAACTTCACCATGAGCACTGTCACCATGAGCAATGTCACTGTGGGCCGTGTCACCAGGGGCACTATCACCATGGTTAATGTTATCATTGGCAATTTCCCCGTGAGCACTGTCACCCTGGGCACTGTCATCATGGGCACGGTCACCGTGAGCACTATCTCCATGAGCACAGCCACTGTGAACACCATCACCATAATCACTGGCCTCATCGGTACTGTCACCATGAGCACTGCCACAATGAGCACTGTCAGCATGGGCACATCCCCCATGAGCACTGTCACTATGAGAACTGCTACCATAGGTATTTTCACCATGTGTACTGTCACCCTGTGTATTGTCACCATTTACACTGTCACCATGAGGACTATTACCGTGAGCGCTATCACCGTGAGATCTCTCACCATGGTCACTGTCACCATGGCACCTTGCACAATGGGGGCTGTCAACATGAGTGCTGGCACCATTGGCACTATCACTGTGAGCATTCTCACTGTGGTCAGTGTCACCATGGGCACTGTCACCATGAGCACTGTCACCATAGGCAATGTCACCATGGTCTGTGGCACCATGAGCACTGTCAACATGGGCACTCATACAGTGGGCACTGTCACTGTGAGCACTGTCACCTTGGGTACTGCCACCATGAGCGCTGTCACCATGAGCACTGTCACCATTGCGAGTATCACAATGTGCACTGTCACCATGGGCACTGGCACAATGTCGTGTGTCACCTTGAGCAATGTCACCATGGGAAATGTCACCGTGAGATGTGTCACCATAGGCAATGTCACCATGGGCAATGTCACCATGGGAAATGCCATTTTGCACACTGTCACCATGGGTACTGCAACCATGAGTACTGTCACCATTGGCAGTATGACCATGTGCACTGTCACCATGGGCACTATCACCATGACAACTCTCAGCGTGAGCACTGTCACTGTGGGAACTGGCATTGTGTGCAATTCCACCATGGGCAATGTCACCATGGTCACTATCACTGTGAGCTCTGTCAATATAAGCACGTCAACATGAGCCCTGTCACCATTGTCAATGTCACCGTGAGAAGTGTCACTATAGGCGATGTCCCCGTGGGCACTGTCACCATGGTCACTGGCACCACTGTCACTGTCATTGTGAGCACTGTCACCATGGGTATTGCAACCATGAGCACTGTCACCATGAGCACTGTCACCATTGCGATTATCACCATGTGTACTGTCACCATGGGCACTATCACAATGAGAACTGTCAGCGTGGGCACTGTCACTGTTGGCAAGGGCACCGTGGGCACTTCCACCATGGGCAATGTCGCCATGGGCACTATCACTGTGAGCACTGTCAACATGAGCACGTCACCATGGGCACTGTCAACATGGGTACTATCTCGAAGGGCAATGTCACCATGAGCATTGTCAGGAAGGGCAATTTCACCATGAGCACTGTCACCAAAGGCACTATCACCATGAGCAATGTCACTGTGGGCCGTGTCACCAGGGGCACTATCACCATGGTTAATGTTCTCATTGGCACTTTCCCCGTGAGCACTGTCACCCTGGGCACTGTCATCATGGGCACGGTCACCGTGAGCACTATCTCCATGAGCACAGCCACTGTGAACACCATCACCATAATCACTGGCCTCATCGGTACTGTCACCATGAGCACTGCCACAATGAGCACTGTCAGCATGGGCACTTCCCCCATGAGCACTGTCACTATGAGAACTGCTAGCATGGGTATTTTCACCATGAGTACTGTCACCCTCTGTATTGTCACCATTTGCACTGTCACCATCAGGACTATTACCGTGAGTGCTATCACCGTGAGATCTCTCACCATGGTCACTGTCACCATGGCACCTTGCACAATGGGGGCTGTCAACATGAGTGCTGTCACCATTGGCACTATCACCGTGAGCATTCTCACTGTGGTCAGAGTCAACATGGGCTCTGTCACCATGAGCACTGTCACCATAGGCAATGTCACCGTGGTCAGTGTCACCATGAGCAATGTCTCCATGGGCACTCCTACAGTGGGCACTGTCACTGTGCGAACTGTCACCATGGTTACTGCCACTATGAGCAGTGTCTCTGTGAGTACTGTCAGCATGGGTTTTTACCGTGAGCACTGTCACCATGAGCCCTGTCACCATTCTTCAGTGCCACCATGTGCACTACCACCATGTGCACTCTCACCATGGGCACTATCACCGATAACACTGTCACCATAAGTACTGTCTTCATGGGCACTGTCACCAAGGGCACGGCCAACATGTGACCTGTAACCATTGTCAGTGTCACTGTGAGAAGTGTCACCATGGGAATTAACAACATAGGCACTCTCATCATGAGCACTGTCACCATGAGCACTGACACGACGAGCACTGTCACCCAGGGCAGTGCCACCATGAGCACTGTCACCATAACTGTTGCTATGAGAATTGTAACCATGGGCAATTTCTCAATGAGTAATGTCACCATGTGTATTTTCACCTTGGGCACTCTCAAAGTAAACAGTATTACCATGAGCACTTTCACTGTGAACACTGTCACCATGGGCACTGGCACAATGTGGTGTGTCACCATGAGCCATGTCACCATGGGAAATGTCACCGTGAGAAGTGTCACCATAGGCAATGTCACCATGGGCAATGTCACCATGGGAACTGCCATTTTGAGCACTGTCACCATGGGTACTACAACCATGAGTACTGTCACCATGAGTAATTTAACCATTGGCAGTATGACCATGTGCACTGTCACCATGGGCACTATCACCATGACAACTCTCAGCGTGAGCACTGTCACTGTTGGAAATGGCATTGTGTGCAATTCCACCATGGGCAATGTCACCATGGACATTATCGCTGTGAGCACTGTCAATATGAGCACGTCAACATGAGCCCTGTCACCATGGGCAATGTCACTGTGAGAAGTGTCACTATAGGCAATGTCACCGTGGGCACTGTCACCATGGTCACTGCCAGCACTGTCACTGTCATTTTGAGCACTGTCACCATGGGTACTGCAACCATGAGCGCTGTCACCATGAGCACTGTCACCATTGCAAGTATCACCATGTGCACTGTCACCATGGGCACTATCACAATGAGAACTGTCAGCATGGGCACTGTCACTCTTGGCAATGTCACCATGGGCACTATCACTTTGAGCACTGTCAACATGAGCACGTCACCATGGGCACTGTCAACATGGGTACTATCTCGAAGGTCAATGTCACCATGAGCATTGTCAGGATGGGCAACTTCACCGTGAGCACTGTCACCAATGGCACTATCACCATGAGCAATGTCACTGTGGGCCGTGTCACCAGGGGCACTATCACCATGGTTAATGTTATCATTGGCACTTTCCCCGTGAGCACTGTCACCCTGGGCACTGTCATCATGGGCACGGTCACCGTGAGCACTATCTCCATGAGCACAGCCACTGTGAACACCATCACCATAATCACTGGCCTCATCGGTAATGTCACCATGAGCACTGCCACAATGAGCACTGTCAGCATGGGCACTTCCCCCATGAGCACTGTCACTATGAGAACTGCTACCATGGGTATTTTCACCATGTGTACTGTCACCCTGTGTATTGTCACCATTTGCACTGTCACCATGAGGACTATTACTGTGAGCGCTATCACCGTGAGATCTCTCACCATGGTCACTGTCACCATGGCACCTTGCACAATGGGGGCTGTCAACATGAGTGCTGGCATCATTGGCACTATCACTGTGAGCATTCTCACTGTGGTCAGTGTCACCATGGGCACTGTCACCATGAGCACTGTCACCATAGGCAATGTCACCATGGTCAGTGGCACCATGAGCACTGTCAACATGGGCACTCATACAGTGGGCACTGTCACTGTGAGCACTGTCACCTTGGGTACTGCCACCATGAGCGCTGTCACCATGAGCACTGTCACCATTGCGAGTATCACAATGTGCACTGTCACCATGGGCACTGGCACAATGTCGTGTGTCACCTTGAGCAATGTCACCATGGGAAATGTCACCGTGAGATGTGTCACCATAGGCAATGTCACCATGGGCAATGTCACCATGGGGAATGCCATTTTGCACACTGTCACCATGGGTACTGCAACCATGAGTACTGTCACCATTGGCAGTATGAACATGTGCACTGTCACCATGGGCACTATCACCATGACAACTCTCAGCGTGAGCACTGTCACTGTGGGAACAGGCATTGTGTGCAATTCCACCATGGGCAATGTCACCATGGGCACTATCACTGTGAGCACTGTCAATATAAGCACGTCAACATGAGCCCTGTCACCATTGGCAATGTCACCGTGAGAAGTGTCACTATAGGCGATGTCACCGTGGGCACTGTCACCATGGTCACTGCCACCACTGTCACTGTCATTTTGAGCACTGTCACCATGGGTATTGCAACCATGAGCACTGTCACCATGAGCACTGTCACCATTGCGATTATCACCATGTGTACTGTCACCATGGGCACTATCACAATGAGAACTGTCAGCGTGGGCACTGTCACTGTTGGCAAGGGCACCGTGGGCACTTCCACCATGGGCAATGTCACCATGGGCACTATCACTGTGAGCACTGTCAACATGAGCACGTCACCATGGGCACTGTCAACATGGGTACTATCTCGAAGGGCAATGTCACCATGAGCATTGTCAGGAAGGGCAATTTCACCATGAGCACTGTCACCAAAGGCACTATCACCATGAGCAATGTCACTGTGGGCCGTGTCACCAGGGGCACTATCACCATGGTTAATGTTCTCATTGGCACTTTCCCCGTGAGCACTGTCACCCTGGGCACTGTCATCATGGGCACGGTCACCGTGAGCACTATCTCCATGAGCACAGCCACTGTGAACACCATCACCATAATCACTGGCCTCATCGGTACTGTCACCATGAGCACTGCCACAATGAGCACTGTCAGCATGGGCACTTCCCCCATGAGCACTGTCACTATGAGAACTGCTAGCATGGGTATTTTCACCATGAGTACTGTCACCCTCTGTATTGTCACCATTTGCACTGTCACCATCAGGACTATTACCGTGTGTGCTGTCACCGTGAGATCTCTCACCATGGTCACTGTCACCATGGCACCTTGCACAATGCGTGCTGTCAACATGAGTGCTGTCACCATTGGCACTATCACCGTGAGCATTCTCACTGTGGTCAGAGTCAACATGGGCTCTGTCACCATGAGCACTGTCACCATAGGCAATGTCACCGTGGTCAGTGTCACCATGAGCAATGTCTCCATGGGCACTCCTACAGTGGGCACTGTCACTGTGCGAACTGTCACCATGGTTACTGCCACTATGAGCAGTGTCTCTGTGAGTACTGTCAGCATGGGTTTTTACCGTGAGCACTGTCACCATGAGCCCTGTCACCATTCTTCAGTGCCACCATGTGCACTACCACCATATGCACTCTCACCATGGGCACTATCACCGATAACACTGTCACCATAAGTACTGTCTGCATGGGCACTGTCACCAAGGGCACGGCCAACATGTGACCTGTAACCATTGTCAGTGTCACTGTGAGAAGTGTCACCATGGGAATTAACAACATAGGCACTCTCATCATGAGCACTGTCACCATGAGCACTGACACCACGAGCACTCTCACCCAGGGCAGTGCCACCATGAGCACTGTCACCATAACTGTTGCTATGAGAATTGTAACCATGGGCAATTTCTCAATGAGTAATGTCACCATGTGTATTTTCACCTTGGGCACTCTCAAAGTAAACAGTATTACCATGAGCACTTTCACTGTGAACACTGTCACCATGGGCACTGGCACAATGTGGTGTGTCACCATGAGCCATGTCACCATGGGAAATGTCACCGTGAGAAGTGTCACCATAGGCAATGTCACCATGGGCAATGTCACCATGGGAACTGCCATTTTGAGCACTGTCACCATGGGTACTGCAACCATGAGTACTGTCACCATGAGTAATTTAACCATTGGCAGTATGACCATGTACACTGTCACCATGGGCACTATCACCATGACAACTCTCAGCGTGAGCACTGTCACTGTTGGAAATGGCATTGTGTGCAATTCCACCATGGGCAATGTCACCATGGACATTATCGCTGTGAGCACTGTCAATATGAGCACGTCAACATGAGCCCTGTCACCATGGGCAATGTCACAGTGAGAAGTGTCACTATAGGCAATGTCACCGTGGGCACTGTCACCATGGTCACTGCCACCACTGTCACTGTCATTTTGAGCACTGTCACCATGGGTACTGCAACCATGAGTGCTGTAACCATGAGCACTGTCACCATTGCAAGTATCACCATGTGCACTGTCACCATGGGCACTATCACAATGAGAACTGTCAGCATGGGCACTGTCACTCTTGGCAATGTCACCATGGGCACTATCACTTTGAGCACTGTCAACATGAGCTCGTCACCATGGGCACTGTCCACATGGGTACTATCTCGAAGGTCAATGTCACCTTGAGCATTGTCAGGATGGGCAACTTCACCGTGAGCACTGTCACCAATGGCACTATCACCATGAGCAATGTCACTGTGGGCCGTGTCACCAGGGGCACTATCACCATGGTTAATGTTCTCATTGGCACATTCCCCGTGAGCACTGTCACCCTGGGCACTGTCATCATGGGCACGGTCACCGTGAGCACTATCTCCATGAGCACAGCCACTGTGAACACCATCACCATAATCACTGGCCTCATCGGTACTGTCACCATGAGCACTGCCACAATGAGCACTCTCATCATGGGCACATCCCCCCTGAGCACTGTCACTATGAGAACTGCTACCATGGGTATTTTCACCATGTGTACTGTCACCCTGTGTATTGTCACCATTTGCACTGTCACCATGAGGACTATTACCGTGAGCACTATCACCGTGAGATCTCTCACCATGGTCACTGTCACCATGGCACCTTGCACAATGGGGGCTGTCAACATGAGTGCTGGCACCATTGGCACTATCACTGTGAGCATTCTCACTGTGGTCAGTGTCACCATGGGCACTGTCACCATGAGCACTGTCACCATAGGCAATGTCACCATAGTCTGTGGCACAATGAGCACTCTCAACATGGGCACTCATACAGTGGGCACTGTCACTGTGAGCACTGTCACCTTGGGTAGTGCCACCATGAGCGCTGTCACCATGAGCACTGTCACCATTGCGAGTATCACAATGTGCACTGTCACCATGGGCACTGGCACAATGTCGTGTGTCACCTTGAGCAATGTCACCATGGGAAATGTCACCGTGAGATGTGTCACCATAGGCAATGTCACCATGGGCAATGTCACCATGGGAAATGCCATTTTGCACACTGTCACCATGGGTACTGCAACCATGAGTACTGTCACCATTGGCAGTATGACCATGTGCACTGTCACCATGGGCACTATCACCATGACAACTCTCAGCGTGAGCACTGTCACTGTGGGAACTGGCATTGTGTGCAATTCCACCATGGGCAATGTCACCATGGGCACTATCACTGTGAGCACTGTCAATATAAGCACGTCAACATGAGCCCTGTCACCATTGTCAATGTCACCGTGAGAAGTGTCACTATAGGCGATGTCCCCGTGGGCACTGTCACCATGGTCACTGGCACCACTGTCACTGTCATTTTGAGCACTGTCACCATGGGTTTTGCAACCATGAGCACTGTCACCATGAGCACTGTCACCATTGCGATTATCACCATGTGTACTGTCACCATGGGCACTATCACAATGAGAACTGTTAGCGTGGGCACTGTCACTGTTGGCAAGGGCACCGTGGGCAATTCCACCATGGGCAATGTCACCATGGGCACTATCACTGTGAGCACTGTCAACATGAGCACATCACCATGGGCACTGTCAACATGGGTACTATCTCGAAGGGCAATGTCACCATGAGCATTGTCAGGAAGGGCAATTTCACCATGAGCACTGTCACCAAAGGCACTATCACCATGAGCAATGTCACTGTGGGCCGTGTCACCAGGGGCACTATCACCATGGTTAATGTTCTCATTGGCACTTTCCCCGTGAGCACTGTCACCCTGGGCACTGTCATCATGGGCACGGTCACCGTGAGCACTATCTCCATGAGCACAGCCACTGTGAACACCATCACCATAATCACTGGCCTC
Source organism: Mesoplodon mirus (assembly GCF_964341445.2). Lineage (NCBI taxonomy): Eukaryota > Metazoa > Chordata > Mammalia > Artiodactyla > Ziphiidae > Mesoplodon > Mesoplodon mirus. The sequence continues at coordinate 264,818 of NW_028295312.1, forward strand.
ATCGGTACTGTCACCATGAGCACTGCCACAATGAGCACTGTCAGCATGGGCACTTCCCCCATGAGCACTGTCACTATGAGAACTGCTAGCATGGGTATTTTCACCATGAGTACTGTCACCCTCTGTATTGTCACCATTTGCACTGTCACCATCAGGACTATTACCGTGTGTGCTGTCACCGTGAGATCTCTCACCATGGTCACTGTCACCATGGCACCTTGCACAATGCGTGCTGTCAACATGAGTGCTGTCACCATTGGCACTATCACCGTGAGCATTCTCACTGTGGTCAGAGTCAACATGGGCTCTGTCACCATGAGCACTGTCACCATAGGCAATGTCACCGTGGTCAGTGACACCATGAGCAATGTCTCCATGGGCACTCCTACAGTGGGCACTGTCACTGTGCGAACTGTCACCATGGTTACTGCCACTATGAACAGTGTCTCTGTGAGTACTGTCAGCATGGGTTTTTACCTTGAGAACTGTCACCATGAGCCCTGTCACCATTCTTCAGTGCCACCATGTGCACTACCACCATGTGCACTCTCACCATGGGCACTATCACCGATAACACTGTCACCATAAGTACTGTCTTCATGGGCACTGTCACCAAGGGCACGGCCAACATGTGACCTGTAACCATTGTCAGTGTCACTGTGAGAAGTGTCACCATGGGAATTAACAACATAGGCACTCTCATCATGAGCACTGTCACCATGAGCACTGACACCACGAGCACTGTCACCCAGGGCAGTGCCACCATGAGCACTGTCACCATAACTGTTGCTATGAGAATTGTAACCATGGGCAATTTCTCAATGAGTAATGTCACCATGTGTATTTTCACCTTGGGCACTCTCAAAGTAAACAGTATTACCATGAGCACTTTCACTGTGAACACTGTCACCATGGGCACTGGCACAATGTGGTGTGTCACCATGAGCCATGTCACCATGGGAAATGTCACCGTGAGAAGTGTCACCATAGGCAATGTCACCATGGGCAATGTCACCATGGGAACTGCCATTTTGAGCACTGTCACCATGGGTACTGCAACCATGAGTACTGTCACCATGAGTAATTTAACCATTGGCAGTATGACCATGTGCACTGTCACCATGGGCACTATCACCATGACAACTCTCAGCGTGAGCACTGTCACTGTTGGAAATGGCACTGTGTGCAATTCCACCATGGGCAATGTCACCATGGACATTATCGCTGTGAGCACTGTCAATATGAGCACGTCAACATGAGCCCTGTCACCATGGGCAATGTCACTGTGAGAAGTGTCACTATAGGCAATGTCACCGTGGGCACTGTCACCATGGTCACTGCCACCACTGTCACTGTCATTTTGAGCACTGTCACCATGGGTACTGCACCCATGAGCGCTGTCACCATGAGCACTGTCACCATTGCAAGTATCACCATGTGCACTGCCACCATGGGCACTATCACAATGAGAACTGTCAGCATGGGCACTGTCACTCTTGGCAATGTCACCATGGGCACTATCACTTTGAGCACTGTCAACATGAGCACGTCACCATGGGCACTGTCAACATGGGTACTATCTCGAAGGTCAATGTCACCATGAGCATTGTCAGGATGGGCAACTTCACCATGAGCACTGTCACCATGAGCAATGTCACTGTGGGCCGTGTCACCAGGGGCACTATCACCATGGTTAATGTTATCATTGGCAATTTCCCCGTGAGCACTGTCACCCTGGGCACTGTCATCATGGGCACGGTCACCGTGAGCACTATCTCCATGAGCACAGCCACTGTGAACACCATCACCATAATCACTGGCCTCATCGGTACTGTCACCATGAGCACTGCCACAATGAGCACTGTCAGCATGGGCACATCCCCCATGAGCACTGTCACTATGAGAACTGCTACCATAGGTATTTTCACCATGTGTACTGTCACCCTGTGTATTGTCACCATTTACACTGTCACCATGAGGACTATTACCGTGAGCGCTATCACCGTGAGATCTCTCACCATGGTCACTGTCACCATGGCACCTTGCACAATGGGGGCTGTCAACATGAGTGCTGGCACCATTGGCACTATCACTGTGAGCATTCTCACTGTGGTCAGTGTCACCATGGGCACTGTCACCATGAGCACTGTCACCATAGGCAATGTCACCATGGTCTGTGGCACCATGAGCACTGTCAACATGGGCACTCATACAGTGGGCACTGTCACTGTGAGCACTGTCACCTTGGGTACTGCCACCATGAGCGCTGTCACCATGAGCACTGTCACCATTGCGAGTATCACAATGTGCACTGTCACCATGGGCACTGGCACAATGTCGTGTGTCACCTTGAGCAATGTCACCATGGGAAATGTCACCGTGAGATGTGTCACCATAGGCAATGTCACCATGGGCAATGTCACCATGGGAAATGCCATTTTGCACACTGTCACCATGGGTACTGCAACCATGAGTACTGTCACCATTGGCAGTATGACCATGTGCACTGTCACCATGGGCACTATCACAATGACAACACTCAGCGTGAGCACTGTCACTGTGGGAACTGGCATTGTGTGCAATTCCACCATGGGCAATGTCACCATGGGCACTATCACTGTGAGCTCTGTCAATATAAGCACGTCAACATGAGCCCTGTCACCATTGTCAATGTCACCGTGAGAAGTGTCACTATAGGCGATGTCCCCGTGGGCACTGTCACCATGGTCACTGGCACCACTGTCATTGTCATTTTGAGCACTGTCACCATGGGTATTGCAACCATGAGCACTGTCACCATGAGCACTGTCACCATTGCGATTATCACCATGTGTACTGTCACCATGGGCACTATCACAATGAGAACTGTCAGCGTGGGCACTGTCACTGTTGGCAAGGGCACCGTGGGCACTTCCACCATGGGCAATGTCGCCATGGGCACTATCACTGTGAGCACTGTCAACATGAGCACGTCACCATGGGCACTGTCAACATGGGTACTATCTCGAAGGGCAATGTCACCATGAGCATTGTCAGGAAGGGCAATTTCACCATGAGCACTGTCACCAAAGGCACTATCACCATGAGCAATGTCACTGTGGGCCGTGTCACCAGGGGCACTATCACCATGGTTAATGTTCTCATTGGCACTTTCCCCGTGAGCACTGTCACCCTGGGCACTGTCATCATGGGCACGGTCACCGTGAGCACTATCTCCATGAGCACAGCCACTGTGAACACCATCACCATAATCACTGGCCTCATCGGTACTGTCACCATGAGCACTGCCACAATGAGCACTGTCAGCATGGGCACTTCCCCCATGAGCACTGTCACTATGAGAACTGCTAGCATGGGTATTTTCACCATGAGTACTGTCACCCTCTGTATTGTCACCATTTGCACTGTCACCATCAGGACTATTACCGTGAGTGCTATCACCGTGAGATCTCTCACCATGGTCACTGTCACCATGGCACCTTGCACAATGGGGGCTGTCAACATGAGTGCTGTCACCATTGGCACTATCACCGTGAGCATTCTCACTGTGGTCAGAGTCAACATGGGCTCTGTCACCATGAGCACTGTCACCATAGGCAATGTCACCGTGGTCAGTGTCACCATGAGCAATGTCTCCATGGGCACTCCTACAGTGGGCACTGTCACTGTGCGAACTGTCACCATGGTTACTGCCACTATGAGCAGTGTCTCTGTGAGTACTGTCAGCATGGGTTTTTACCGTGAGCACTGTCACCATGAGCCCTGTCACCATTCTTCAGTGCCACCATGTGCACTACCACCATGTGCACTCTCACCATGGGCACTATCACCGATAACACTGTCACCATAAGTACTGTCTTCATGGGCACTGTCACCAAGGGCACGGCCAACATGTGACCTGTAACCATTGTCAGTGTCACTGTGAGAAGTGTCACCATGGGAATTAACAACATAGGCACTCTCATCATGAGCACTGTCACCATGAGCACTGACACCACGAGCACTGTCACCCAGGGCAGTGCCACCATGAGCACTGTCACCATAACTGTTGCTATGAGAATTGTAACCATGGGCAATTTCTCAATGAGTAATGTCACCATGTGTATTTTCACCTTGGGCACTCTCAAAGTAAACAGTATTACCATGAGCACTTTCACTGTGAACACTGTCACCATGGGCACTGGCACAATGTGGTGTGTCACCATGAGCCATGTCACCATGGGAAATGTCACCGTGAGAAGTGTCACCATAGGCAATGTCACCATGGGCAATGTCACCATGGGAACTGCCATTTTGAGCACTGTCACCATGGGTACTACAACCATGAGTACTGTCACCATGAGTAATTTAACCATTGGCAGTATGACCATGTGCACTGTCACCATGGGCACTATCACCATGACAACTCTCAGCGTGAGCACTGTCACTGTTGGAAATGGCATTGTGTGCAATTCCACCATGGGCAATGTCACCATGGACATTATCGCTGTGAGCACTGTCAATATGAGCACGTCAACATGAGCCCTGTCACCATGGGCAATGTCACTGTGAGAAGTGTCACTATAGGCAATGTCACCGTGGGCACTGTCACCATGGTCACTGCCAGCACTGTCACTGTCATTTTGAGCACTGTCACCATGGGTACTGCAACCATGAGCGCTGTCACCATGAGCACTGTCACCCTTGCAAGTATCACCATGTGCACTGTCACCATGGGCACTATCACAATGAGAACTGTCAGCATGGGCACTGTCACTCTTGGCAATGTCACCATGGGCACTATCACTTTGAGCACTGTCAACATGAGCACGTCACCATGGGCACTGTCAACATGGGTACTATCTCGAAGGTCAATGTCACCATGAGCATTGTCAGGATGGGCAACTTCACCGTGAGCACTGTCACCAATGGCACTATCACCATGAGCAATGTCACTGTGGGCCGTGTCACCAGGGGCACTATCACCATGGTTAATGTTATCATTGGCACTTTCCCCGTGAGCACTGTCACCCTGGGCACTGTCATCATGGGCACGGTCACCGTGAGCACTATCTTCATGAGCACAGCCACTGTGAACACCATCACCATAATCACTGGCCTCATCGGTACTGTCAACATGAGCACTGCCACAATGAGCACTGTCATCATGGGCACATCCCCATGAGCACTGTCACTATGAGAACTGCTACCATGGGTATTTTCACCATGTGTACTGTCACCCTGTGTATTGTCACCATTTGCACTCTCACCATGAGGACTATTACCGTGAGCACTCTCACCGTGAGATCTCTCACCATGGTCACTGTCACCATGGCACCTTGCACAATGGGGGCTGTCAACATGAGTGCTGGCACCATTGGCACTATCACTGTGAGCATTCTCACTGTGGTCAGTGTCACCATGGCCACTGTCACCATGAGCACTGTCACCATAGGCAATGTCACCATGGTCAGTGGCACCATGAGCACTGTCAACATGGGCACTCATACAGTGGGCACTGTCACTGTGAGCACTGTCACCTTGGGTACTGCCACCATGAGCGCTGTCACCATGAGCACTGTCACCATTGCGAGTATCACAATGTGCACTGTCACCATGGGCACTGGCACAATGTCGTGTGTCACCTTGAGCAATGTCACCATGGGAAATGTCACCGTGAGATGTGTCACCATAGGCAATGTCACCATGGGCAATGTCACCATGGGAAATGCCATTTTGCACACTGTCACCATGGGTACTGCAACCATGAGTACTGTCACCATTGGCAGTATGACCATGTGCACTGTCACCATGGGCACTATCACCATGACAACTCTCAGCGTGAGCACTGTAACTGTGGGAACTGGCATTGTGTGCAATTCCACCATGGGCAATGTCACCATGGGCACTATCACTGTGAGCACTCTCAATATAAGCACGTCAACATGAGCCCTGTCACCATTGGCAATGTCACCGTGAGAAGTGTCACTATAGTCAAGGTCACCGTGGGCACTGTCACCATGGTCACTGCCACCACTGTCACTGTCATTTTGAACACTGTCACCATGGGTATTGCAACCATGAGCACTGTCAACATGAGCACTGTCACCATTGCAATTATCACCATGTGTACTGTCACCATGGGCACTATCACAATGAGAACTGTCAGCGTGGGCACTGTCACTGTTGGCAAGGGCACCGTGGGCACTTCCACCATGGCCAATGTCACCGTGGGCACTATCACTGTGAGCACTGTCAACATGAGCACGTCACCATGGGCACTGTCAACATGGGTACTATCTCGAAGGGCAATGTCACCATGAGCATTGTCAGGAAGGGTAATTTCACCATGAGCACTGTCACCAAAGGCACTATCACCATGAGCAATGTCACTGTGGGCCGTGTCACCACGGGCACTATCACCATGGTTAATGTTATCATTGGCACCTTCCCCGTGAGCACTGTCACCCTGGGCACTGTCATCATGGGCACGGTCACCGTGAGCACTATCTCCATGAGCACAGCCACTGTGAACACCATCACCATAATCACTGGCCTCATCGGTACTGTCACCATGAGCACTGCCACAATGAGCACTGTCAGCATGGGCACTTCCCCCATGAGCACTGTCACTATGAGAACTGCTAGCATGGGTATTTTCACCATGAGTACTGTCACCCTCTGTATTGTCACCATTTGCACTGTCACCATCAGAACTATTACCATGAGTGCTATCACCGTGAGATCTCTCACCATGGTCACTGTCACCGTGGCACCTTGCACAATGCGTGCTGTCAACATGAGTGCTGTCACCATTAGCACTATCACCGTGAGCATTCTCACTGTGGTCAGAGTCAACATGGGCTCTGTCACCATGAGCACTGTCACCATAGGCAATGTCACCGTGGTCAGTGTCACCATGAGCAATGTCTCCATGGGCACTCCTATAGTGGGCACTGTCACTGTGCGAACTGTCACCATGGTTACTGCCACTATGAGCAGTGTCTCTGTGAGTACTGTCAGCATGGGTTTTTACCGTGAGCACTGTCACCATGAGCCCTGTCACCATTGTTCAGTGCCACCATGTGCACTACCACCATGTGCACTCTCACCATGGGCACTATCACCGATAACACTGTCACCATAAGTACTGTCTGCATGGGCACTGTCACCAAGGGCACGGCCAACATGTGACCTGTAACCATTGTCAGTGTCACTGTGAGAAGTGTCACCATGGGAATTAACAACATAGGCACTCTCATCATGAGCACTGTCACCATGAGCACTGACACCACGAGCACTGTCACCCAGGGCAGTGCCACCATGAGCACAGTCACCATAACTGTTGCTATGAGAATTGTAACCATGGGCAATTTCTCAATGAGTAATGTCACCATGTGTATTTTCACCTTGGGCACTCTCAAAGTAAACAGTATTACCATGAGCACTTTCACTGTGAACACTGTCACCATGGGCACTGGCACAATGTGGTGTGTCACCATGAGCCATGTCACCATGGGAAATGTCACCGTGAGAAGTGTCACCATAGGCAATGTCACCATGGGCAATGTCAGCATGGGAACTGCCATTTTGAGCACTGTCACCATGGGTACTGCAACCATGAGTACTGTCACCATGAGTAATTTAACCATTGGCAGTATGACCATGTGCACTGTCACCATGGGCACTATCACCATGACAACTCTCAGCGTGAGCACTGTCACTGTTGGAAATGGCATTGTGTGCAATTCCACCATGGGCAATGTCACCATGGACATTATCGCTGTAAGCACTGTCAATATGAGCACGTCAACATGAGCCCTGTCACCATGGGCAATGTCATTGTGAGAAGTGTCACTATAGGCAATGTCACCGTGGGCACTGTCACCATGGTCACTGCCACCACTGTCACTGTCATTTTGAGCACTGTCACCATGGGTACTGCAACCATGAGCGCTGTCACCATGAGCACTGTCACCATTGCAAGTATCACCATGTGCACTGTCACCATGGGCACTATCACAATGAGAACTGTCAGCATGGGCACTGTCACTCTTGGCAATGTCACCATGGGCACTATCACTTTGAGCACTGTCAACATGAGCACGTCACCATGGGCACTGTCAACATGGGTACTATCTCGAAGGTCAATGTCACCATGAGCATTGTCAGGATGGGCAACTTCACCGTGAGCACTGTCACCAATGGCACTATCACCATGAGCAATGTCACTGTGGGCCGTGTCACCAGGGGCACTATCACCATGGTTAATGTTCTCATTGGCACTTTCCCCGTGAGCACTGTCACCCTGGGCACTGTCATCATGGGCACGGTCACCGTGAGCACTATCTCCATGAGCACAGCCACTGTGAACACCATCACCATAATCACTGGCCTCATCGGTACTGTCACCATGAGCACTGCCACAATGAGCACTGTCAGCATGGGCACTTCCCCCATGAGCACTGTCACTATGAGAACTGCTAGCATGGGTATTTTCACCATGAGTACTGTCACCCTCTGTATTGTCACCATTTGCACTGTCACCATCAGGACTATTACCGTGTGTGCTGTCACCGTGAGATCTCTCACCATGGTCACTGTCACCATGGCACCTTGCACAATGCGTGCTGTCAACATGAGTGCTGTCACCATTGGCACTATCACCGTGAGCATTCTCACTGTGGTCAGAGTCAACATGGGCTCTGTCACCATGAGCACTGTCACCATAGGCAATGTCACCGTGGTCAGTGACACCATGAGCAATGTCTCCATGGGCACTCCTACAGTGGGCACTGTCACTGTGCGAACTGTCACCATGGTTACTGCCACTATGAGCAGTGTCTCTGTGAGTACTGTCAGCATGGGTTTTTACCTTGAGAACTGTCACCATGAGCCCTGTCACCATTCTTCAGTGCCACCATGTGCACTACCACCATGTGCACTCTCACCATGGGCACTATCACCGATAACACTGTCACCATAAGTACTGTCTTCATGGGCACTGTCACCAAGGGCACGGCCAACATGTGACCTGTAACCATTGTCAGTGTCACTGTGAGAAGTGTCACCATGGGAATTAACAACATAGGCACTCTCATCATGAGCACTGTCACCATGAGCACTGACACCACGAGCACTGTCACCCAGGGCAGTGCCACCATGAGCACTGTCACCATAACTGTTGCTATGAGAATTGTAACCATGGGCAATTTCTCAATGAGTAATGTCACCATGTGTATTTTCACCTTGGGCACTCTCAAAGTAAACAGTATTACCATGAGCACTTTCACTGTGAACACTGTCACCATGGGCACTGGCACAATGTGGTGTGTCACCATGAGCCATGTCACCATGGGAAATGTCACCGTGAGAAGTGTCACCATAGGCAATGTCACCATGGGCAATGTCACCATGGGAACTGCCATTTTGAGCACTGTCACCATGGGTACTGCAACCATGAGTACTGTCACCATGAGTAATTTAACCATTGGCAGTATGACCATGTGCACTGTCACCATGGGCACTATCACCATGACAACTCTCAGCGTGAGCACTGTCACTGTTGGAAAAGGCACTGTGTGCAATTCCACCATGGGCAATGTCACCATGGACATTATCGCTGTGAGCACTGTCAATATGAGCACGTCAACATGAGCCCTGTCACCATGGGCAATGTCACTGTGAGAAGTGTCACTATAGGCAATGTCACCGTGGGCACTGTCACCATGGTCACTGCCACCACTGTCACTGTCATTTTGAGCACTGTCACCATGGGTACTGCAACCATGAGCACTGTCACCATGAGCACTGTCACCATTGCAAGTATCACCATGTGCACTGTCACCATGGGCACTATCACAATGAGAACTGTCAGCATGGGCACTGTCACTCTTGGCAATGTCACCATGGGCACTATCACTTTGAGCACTGTCAACATGAGCACGTCACCATGGGCACTGTCAACATGGGTACTATCTCGAAGGTCAATGTCACCATGAGCATTGTCAGGATGGGCAACTTCACCGTGAGCACTGTCACCAATGGCACTATCACCATGAGCAATGTCACTGTGGGCCGTGTCACCAGGGGCACTATCACCATGGTTAATGTTCTCATTGGCACTTTCCCCGTGAGCACTGTCACCCTGGGCACTGTCATCATGGGCACGGTCACCGTGAGCACTATCTCCATGAGCACAGCCACTGTGAACACCATCACCATAATCACTGGCCTCATCGGTACTGTCACCATGAGCACTGCCACAATGAGCACTGTCAGCATGGGCACTTCCCCCATGAGCACTGTCACTATGAGAACTGCTAGCATGGGTATTTTCACCATGAGTACTGTCACCCTCTGTATTGTCACCATTTGCACTGTCACCATCAGGACTATTACCGTGAGTGCTATCACCGTGAGATCTCTCACCATGGTCACTGTCACCATGGCACCTTGCACAATGCGTGCTGTCAACATGAGTGCTGTCACCATTGGCACTATCACCGTGAGCATTCTCACTGTGGTCAGAGTCAACATGGGCTCTGTCACCATGAGCACTGTCACCATAGGCAATGTCACCGTGGTCAGTGACACCATGAGCAATGTCTCCATGGGCACTCCTACAGTGGGCACTGTCACTGTGCGAACTGTCACCATGGTTACTGCCACTGTGAGCAGTGTCTCTGTGAGTACTGTCAGCATGGGATTTTACCGTGAGCACTGTCACCATGAGCCCTGTCACCATTTTTCAGTGCCACCATGTGCACTACCACCATGTGCACTCTCACCATGGGCACTATCACCGATAACGCTGTCACCATAAGTACTGTCTTCATGGGCACTGTCACCAAGGGCATGGCCAACATGTGACCTGCAACCATTGTCAGTGTCACTGTGAGAAGTGTCACCATGGGAATTAACAACATAGGCACTCTCATCATGAGCACTGTCACCATGAGCACTGACACCACGAGCACTGTCACCCAGGGCAGTGCCACCATGAGCACTGTCACCATAACTGTTGCTATGAGAATTGTAACCATGGGCAATTTCTCAATGAGTAATGTCACCATGTGTATTTTCACCTTGGGCACTCTCAAAGTAAACAGTATTACCATGAGCACTTTCACTGTGAACACTGTCACCACGGGCACTGGCACAATGTGGTGTGTCACCATGAGCCATGTCACCATGGGAAATGTCACCGTGAGAAGTGTCACCATAGGCAATGTCACCATGGGCAATGTCACCATGGGAACTGCCATTTTGAGCACTGTCACCATGGGTACTGCAACCATGAGTACTGTCACCATGAGTAATTTAACCATTGGCAGTATGACCATGTGCACTGTCACCATGGGCACTATCACCATGACAACTCTCAGCGTGAGCACTGTCACTGTTGGAAATGGCATTGTGTGCAATTCCACCATGGGCAATGTCACCATGGACATTATCGCTGTGAGCACTGTCAATATGAGCACGTCAACATGAGCCCTGTCACCATGGGCAATGTCACTGTGAGAAGTGTCACTATAGGCAATGTCACCGTGGGCACTGTCACCATGGTCACTGCCACCACTGTCACTGTCATTTTGAGCACTGTCACAATGGGTACTGCAACCATGAACGCTGTCACCATGAGCACTGTCACCATTGCAAGTATCACCATGTGCACTGTCACCATGGGCACTATCACAATGAGAACTGTCAGCATGGGCACTGTCACTCTTGGCAATGTCACCATGGGCACTATCACTTTGAGCACTGTCAACATGAGCACGTCACCATGGGCACTGTCAACATGGGTACTATCTCGAAGGTCAATGTCACCATGAGCATTGTCAGGATGGGCAACTTCACCGTGAGCACTGTCACCAATGGCACTATCACCATGAGCAATGTCACTGTGGGCCGTGTCACCAGGGGCACTATCACCATGGTTAATGTTATCATTGGCACTTTCCCCGTGAGCACTGTCACTATGAGAACTGCTACCATGGGTATTTTCACCATGTGTACTGTCACCCTGTGTATTGTCACCATTTGCACTGTCACCATGAGGACTATTACCGTGAGCGCTATCACCGTGAGATCTCTCACCATGGTCACTGTCACCATGGCACCTTGCACAATGGGGGCTGTCAACATGAGTGCTGGCACCATTGGCACTATCACTGTGAGCATTCTCACTGTGGTCAGTGTCACCATGGGCACTGTCACCATGAGCACTGTCACCATAGGCAATGTCACCATGGTCAGTGTCACCATGAGCACTGTCAACATGGGCACTCATACAGTGGGCACTGTCACTGTGAGCACTGTCACCTTTGGTACTGCCACCATGAGCGCTGTCACCATGAGCACTGTCACCATTGCGAGTATCACAATGTGCACTGTCACCATGGGCACTGGCACAATGTCGTGTGTCACCTTGAGCAATGTCACCATGGGAAATGTCACCGTGAGATGTGTCACCATAGGCAATGTCACCATGGGCAATGTCACCATGGGAAATGCCATTTTGCACACTGTCACCATGGGTACTGCAACCATGAGTACTGTCACCATTGGCAGTATGACCATGTGCACTGTCACCATGGGCACTATCACCATGACAATTCTCAGCATGAGCACTGTCACTGTGGGAACAGGCATTGTGTGCAATTCCACCATGGGCAATGTCACCATGGGCACTATCACTGTGAGCACTCTCAATATAAGCACGTCAACATGAGCCCTGTCACCATTGGCAATGTCACCGTGAGAAGTGTCACTATAGGCGATGTCCCCGTGGGCACTGTCACCATGGTCACTGCCACCACTGTCACTGTCATTTTGAGCACTGTCACCATGGGTGTTGCAACCATGAGCACTGTCACCATGAGCACTGTCACCATTGCGATTATCACCATGTGTACTGTCACCATGGGCACTATCACAATGAGAACTGTCAGCGTGGGCACTGTCACTGTTGGCAAGGGCACCGTGGGCACTTCCACCATGGGCAATGTCACCATGGGCACTATCACTGTGAGCACTGTCAACATGAGCACGTCACCATGGGCACTGTCAACATGGGTACTATCTCGAAGGGCAATGTCACCATGAGCATTGTCAGGAAGGGCAATTTCACCATGAGCACTGTCACCAAAGGCACTATCACCATGAGCAATGTCACTGTGGGCCGTGTCACCAGGGGCACTATCACCATGGTTAATGTTCTCATTGGCACTTTCCCCGTGAGCACTGTCACCCTGGGCACTGTCATCATGGGCACGGTCACCGTGAGCACTATCTCCATGAGCACAGCCACTGTGAACACCATCACCATAATCACTGGCCTCATCGGTACTGTCACCATGAGCACTGCCACAATGAGCACTGTCAGCATGGGCACTTCCCCCATGAGCACTGTCACTATGAGAACTGCTAGCATGGGTATTTTCACCATGAGTACTGTCACCCTCTGTATTGTCACCATTTGCACTGTCACCATCAGGACTATTACCGTGAGTGCTATCACCGTGAGATCTCTCACCATGGTCACTGTCACCATGGCACCTTGCACAATGCGTGCTGTCAACATGAGTGCTGTCACCATTGGCACTATCACCGTGAGCATTCTCACTGTGGTCAGAGTCAACATGGGCTCTGTCACCATGAGCACTGTCACCATAGGCAATGTCACCGTGGTCAGTGTCACCATGAGCAATGTCTCCATGGGCACTCCTACAGTGGGCACTGTCACTGTGCGAACTGTCACCATGGTTACTGCCACTATGAGCAGTGTCTCTGTGAGTACTGTTAGCATGGGTTTTTACCGTGAGCACTGTCACCATGAGCCCTGTCACCATTCTTCAGTGCCACCATGTGCACTACCACCATGGGCACTCTCACCATGGGCACTATCACCGATAACACTGTCACCATAAGTACTGTCTTCATGGGCACTGTCACCAAGGGCACGGCCAACATGTGACCTGTAACCATTGTCAGTGTCACTGTGAGAAGTGTCACCATGGGAATTAACAACATAGGCACTCTCATCATGAGCACTGTCACCATGAGCACTGACACGACGAGCACTGTCACCCAGGGCAGTGCCACCATGAGCACTGTCACCATAACTCTTGCTATGAGAATTGTAACCATGGGCAATTTCTCAATGAGTAATGTCACCATGTGTATTTTCACCGTGGGCACTCTCAAAGTAAACAGTATTACCATGAGCACTTTCACTGTGAACACTGTCACCATGGGCACTGGCACAATGTGGTGTGTCACCATGAGCCATGTCACCATGGGAAATGTCACCGTGAGAAGTGTCACCATAGGCAATGTCACCATGGGCAATGTCACCATGGGAACTGCCATTTTGAGCACTGTCACCATGGGTACTACAACCATGAGTACTGTCACCATGAGTAATTTAACCATTGGCAGTATGACCATGTGCACTGTCACCATGGGCACTATCACCATGACAACTCTCAGCGTGAGCACTGTCACTGTTGGAAATGGCATTGTGTGCAATTCCACCATGGGCAATGTCACCATGGACATTATCGCTGTGAGCACTGTCAATATGAGCACGTCAACATGAGCCCTGTCACCATGGGCAATGTCACTGTGAGAATTGTCACAATAGGCAATGTCACCATGGGCACTGTCACCATGGTCACTGCCACCACTGTCACTGTCATTTTGAGCACTGTCACCATGGGTACTGCAACCATGAGCGCTGTCACCATGAGCACTGTCACCATTGCAAGTATCACCATGTGCACTGTCACCATGGGCACTATCACAATGAGAACTGTCAGCATGGGCACTGTCACTCTTGGCAATGTCACCATGGGCACTATCACTTTGAGCACTGTCAACATGAGCACTTCACCATGGGCACTGTCAACATGGGTACTATCTCGAAGGTCAATGTCACCATGAGCATTGTCAGGATGGGCAACTTCACCGTGAGCACTGTCACCAATGGCACTATCACCATGAGCAATGTCACTGTGGGCCGTGTCACCAGGGGCACTATCACCATGGTTAATGTTCTCATTGGCAGTTTCCCCGTGAGCACTGTCACCCTGGGCACTGTCATCATGGGCACGGTCACCGTGAGCACTATCTCCATGAGCACAGCCACTGTGAACACCATCACCATAATCACTGGCCTCATCGGTACTGTCAACATGAGCACTGCCACAATGAGCACTGTCATCATGGGCACATCCCCCATGAGCACTGTCACTATGAGAACTGCTACCATGGGTATTTTCACCATGTGTACTGTCACCCTGTGTATTGTCACCATTTGCACTGTCACCATGAGGACTATTACCGTGAGCACTATCACCGTGAGATCTCTCACCTTGGTCACTGTCACCATGGCACCTTGCACAATGGGGGCTGTCAACATGAGTGCTGGCACCATTGGCACTATCACTGTGAGCATTCTCACTGTGGTCAGTGTCACCATGGCCACTGTCACCATGAGCACTGTCACCATAGGCAATGTCACCATGGTGAGTGGCACCATGAGCACTGTCAACATGGGCACTCATACAGTGGGCACTGTCACTGTGAGCACTGTCACCTTGGGTACTGCCACCATGAGCGCTGTCACCATGAGCACTGTCACCATTGCGAGTATCACAATGTGCACTGTCACCATGGGCACTGGCAAAATGTCGTGTGTCACCTTGAGCAATGTCACCATGGGAAATGTCACCGTGAGATGTGTCACCATAGGCAATGTCACCATGGGCAATGTCACCATGGGAAATGCCATTTTGCACACTGTCACCATGGGTACTGCAACCATGAGTACTGTCACCATTGGCAGTATGACCATGTGCACTGTCACCATGGGCACTATCACCATGACAACTCTCAGCGTGAGCACTGTCACTGTGGGAACTGGCATTGTGTGCAATTCCACCATGGGCAATGTCACCATGGGCACAATCACTGTGAGCACTGTCAATATAAGCACGTCAACATGAGCCCTGTCACCACTGGCAATGTCACCGTGAGAAGTGTCACTATAGGCGATGTCACCATGGGCACTGTCACCATGGTCACTGCCACCACTGTCACTGTCATTTTGAGCACTGTCACCATGGGTATTGCAACCATGAGCACTGTCACCATGAGCACTGTCACCATTGCGATTATCACCATGTGTACTGTCACCATGGGCACTATCACAATGAGAACTGTCAGCGTGGGCACTGTCACTGTTGGCAAGGGCACCGTGGGCACTTCCACCATGGGCAATGTCACCATGGGCACTATCACTGTGAGCACTGTCAACATGAGCACGTCACCATGGGCACTGTCAACATGGGTACTATCTCGAAGGGCAATGTCACCATGAGCAATGTCAGGAAGGGCAATTTCACCATGAGCACTGTCACCAAAGGCACTATCACCATGAGCAATGTCACTGTGGGCCGTGTCACCAGGGGCACTATCACCATGGTTAATGTTCTCATTGGCACTTTCCCCGTGAGCACTGTCACCCTGGGCACTGTCATCATGGGCACGGTCACCGTGAGCACTATCTCCATGAGCACAGCCACTGTGAACACCATCACCATAATCACTGGCCTCATCGGTACTGTCACCATGAGCACTGCCACAATGAGCACTGTCAGCATGGGCACTTCCCCCATGAGCACTGTCACTATGAGAACTGCTAGCATGGGTATTTTCACCATGAGTACTGTCACCCTCTGTATTGTCACCATTTGCACTGTCACCATCAGGACTATTACCGTGAGTGCTATCACCGTGAGATCTCTCACCATGGTCACTGTCACCATGGCACCTTGCACAATGGGGGCTGTCAACATGAGTGCTGTCACCATTGGCACTATCACCGTGAGCATTCTCACTGTGGTCAGAGTCAACATGGGCTCTGTCACCATGAGCACTGTCACCATAGGCAATGTCACCGTGGTCAGTGTCACCATGAGCAATGTCTCCATGGGCACTCCTACAGTGGGCACTGTCACTGTGCGAACTGTCACCATGGTTACTGCCACTATGAGCAGTGTCTCTGTGAGTACTGTCAGCATGGGTTTTTACCGTGAGCACTGTCACCATGAGCCCTGTCACCATTCTTCAGTGCCACCATGTGCACTACCACCATGGGCACTCTCACCATGGGCACTATCACCGATAACACTGTCACCATAAGTACTGTCTTCATGGGCACTGTCACCAAGGGCACGGCCAACATGTGACCTGTAACCATTGTCAGTGTCACTGTGAGAAGTGTCACCATGGGAATTAACAACATAGGCACTCTCATCATGAGCACTGTCACCATGAGCACTGACACCACGAGCACTGTCACCCAGGGCAGTGCCACCGTGAGCACTGTCACCATAACTGTTGCTATGAGAATTGTAACCATGGGCAATTTCTCAATGAGTAATGTCACCATGTGTATTTTCACCTTGGGCACTCTCAAAGTAAACAGTATTACCATGAGCACTTTCACTGTGAACACTGTCACCATGGGCACTGGCACAATGTGGTGTGTCACCATGAGCCATGTCACCATGGGGAATGTCACCGTGAGAAGTGTCACCATAGGCAATGTCACCATGGGCAATGTCACCATGGGAACTGCCATTTTGAGCACTGTCACCATGGGTACTGCAACCATGAGTACTGTCACCATGAGTAATTTAACCATTGGCAGTATGACCATGTGCACTGTCACCATGGGCACTATCACCATGACAACTCTCAGCGTGAGCACTGTCACTGTTGGAAATGGCATTGTGTGCAATTCCACCATGGGCAATGTCACCATGGACATTATCGCTGTGAGCACTGTCAATATGAGCACGTCAACATGAGCCCTGTCACCATGGGCAATGTCACTGTGAGAAGTGTCACTATAGGCAATGTCACCGTGGGCACTGTCACCATGGTCACTGCCACCACTGTCACTGTCATTTTGAGCACTGTCACCATGGGTACTGCAACCATGAGCACTGTCACCATGAGCACTGTCACCATTGCAAGTATCACCATGTGCACTGTCACCATGGGCACTATCACAATGAGAACTGTCAGCATGGGCACTGTCACTCTTGGCAATGTCACCATGGGCACTATCACTTTGAGCACTGTCAACATGAGCACGTCACCATGGGCACTGTCAACATGGGTACTATCTCGAAGGTCAATGTCACCATGAGCATTGTCAGGATGGGCAACTTCACCGTGAGCACTGTCACCAATGGCACTATCACCATGAGCAATGTCACTGTGGGCCGTGTCACCAGGGGCACTATCACCATGGTTAATGTTATCATTGGCACTTTCCCCGTGAGCACTGTCACTATGAGAACTGCTACCATGGGTATTTTCACCATGTGTACTGTCACCCTGTGTATTGTCACCATTTGCACTGTCACCATGAGGACTATTACCGTGAGCGCTATCACCGTGAGATCTCTCACCATGGTCACTGTCACCATGGCACCTTGCACAATGGGGGCTGTCAACATGAGTGCTGGCACCATTGGCACTATCACTGTGAGCATTCTCACTGTGGTCAGTGTCACCATGGGCACTGTCACCATGAGCACTGTCACCATAGGCAATGTCACCATGGTCAGTGTCACCATGAGCACTGTCAACATGGGCACTCATACAGTGGGCACTGTCACTGTGAGCACTGTCACCTTTGGTACTGCCACCATGAGCGCTGTCACCATGAGCACTGTCACCATTGCGAGTATCACAATGTGCACTGTCACCATGGGCACTGGCACAATGTCGTGTGTCACCTTGAGCAATGTCACCATGGGAAATGTCACCGTGAGATGTGTCACCATAGGCAATGTCACCATGGGCAATGTCACCATGGGAAATGCCATTTTGCACACTGTCACCATGGGTACTGCAACCATGAGTACTGTCACCATTGGCAGTATGACCATGTGCACTGTCACCATGGGCACTATCACCATGACAACTCTCAGCATGAGCACTGTCACTGTGGGAACAGGCATTGTGTGCAATTCCACCATGGGCAATGTCACCATGGGCACTATCACTGTGAGCACTGTCAATATAAGCACGTCAACATGAGCCCTGTCACCATTGGCAATGTCACCGTGAGAAGTGTCACTATAGGCGATGTCCCCGTGGGCACTGTCACCATGGTCACTGCCACCACTGTCACTGTCATTTTGAGCACTGTCACCATGGGTGTTGCAACCATGAGCACTGTCACCATGAGCACTGTCACCATTGCGATTATCACCATGTGTACTGTCACCATGGGCACTATCACAATGAGAACTGTCAGCGTGGGCACTGTCACTGTTGGCAAGGGCACCGTGGGCACTTCCACCATGGGCAATTTCACCATGGGCACTATCACTGTGAGCACTGTCAACATGAGCACGTCACAATGGGCACTGTCAACATGGGTACTATCTCGAAGGGCAATGTCACCATGAGCATTGTCAGGATGGGCAACTTCACCGTGAGCACTGTCACCAATGGCACTATCACCATGAGCAATGTCACTGTGGGCCGTGTCACCAGGGGCACTATCACCATGGTTAATGTTATCATTGGCACTTTCCCCGTGAGCACTGTCACTATGAGAACTGCTACCATGGGTATTTTCACCATGTGTACTGTCACCCTGTGTATTGTCACCATTTGCACTGTCACCATGAGGACTATTACCGTGAGCGCTATCACCGTGAGATCTCTCACCATGGTCACTGTCACCATGGCACCTTGCACAATGGGGGCTGTCAACATGAGTGCTGGCACCATTGGCACTATCACTGTGAGCATTCTCACTGTGGTCAGTGTCACCATGGGCACTGTCACCATGAGCACTGTCACCATAGGCAATGTCACCATGGTCAGTGTCACCATGAGCACTGTCAACATGGGCACTCATACAGTGGGCACTGTCACTGTGAGCACTGTCACCTTTGGTACTGCCACCATGAGCGCTGTCACCATGAGCACTGTCACCATTGCGAGTATCACAATGTGCACTGTCACCATGGGCACTGGCACAATGTCGTGTGTCACCTTGAGCAATGTCACCATGGGAAATGTCACCGTGAGATGTGTCACCATAGGCAATGTCACCATGGGCAATGTCACCATGGGAAATGCCATTTTGCACACTGTCACCATGGGTACTGCAACCATGAGTACTGTCACCATTGGCAGTATGACCATGTGCACTGTCACCATGGGCACTATCACCATGACAACTCTCAGCATGAGCACTGTCACTGTGGGAACAGGCATTGTGTGCAATTCCACCATGGGCAATGTCACCATGGGCACTATCACTGTGAGCACTGTCAATATAAGCACGTCAACATGAGCCCTGTCACCATTGGCAATGTCACCGTGAGAAGTGTCACTATAGGCGATGTCCCCGTGGGCACTGTCACCATGGTCACTGCCACCACTGTCACTGTCATTTTGAGCACTGTCACCATGGGTGTTGCAACCATGAGCACTGTCACCATGAGCACTGTCACCATTGCGATTATCACCATGTGTACTGTCACCATGGGCACTATCACAATGAGAACTGTCAGCGTGGGCACTGTCACTGTTGGCAAGGGCACCGTGGGCACTTCCACCATGGGCAATGTCACCATGGGCACTATCACTGTGAGCACTGTCAACATGAGCACGTCACCATGGGCACTGTCAACATGGGTACTATCTCGAAGGGCAATGTCACCATGAGCATTGTCAGGAAGGGCAATTTCACCATGAGCACTGTCACCAAAGGCACTATCACCATGAGCAATGTCACTGTGGGCCGTGTCACCAGGGGCACTATCACCATGGTTAATGTTCTCATTGGCACTTTCCCCGTGAGCACTGTCACCCTGGGCACTGTCATCATGGGCACGGTCACCGTGAGCACTATCTCCATGAGCACAGCCACTGTGAACACCATCACCATAATCACTGGCCTCATCGGTACTGTCACCATGAGCACTGCCACAATGAGCACTGTCAGCATGGGCACTTCCCCCATGAGCACTGTCACTATGAGAACTGCTAGCATGGGTATTTTCACCATGAGTACTGTCACCCTCTGTATTGTCACCATTTGCACTGTCACCATCAGGACTATTACCGTGAGTGCTATCACCGTGAGATCTCTCACCATGGTCACTGTCACCATGGCACCTTGCACAATGCGTGCTGTCAACATGAGTGCTGTCACCATTGGCACTATCACCGTGAGCATTCTCACTGTGGTCAGAGTCAACATGGGCTCTGTCACCATGAGCACTGTCACCATAGGCAATGTCACCGTGGTCAGTGTCACCATGAGCAATGTCTCCATGGGCACTCCTACAGTGGGCACTGTCACTGTGCGAACTGTCACCATGGTTACTGCCACTATGAGCAGTGTCTCTGTGAGTACTGTCAGCATGGGTTTTTACCGTGAGCACTGTCACCATGAGCCCTGTCACCATTCTTCAGTGCCACCATGTGCACTACCACCATGGGCACTCTCACCATGGGCACTATCACCGATAACACTGTCACCATAAGTACTGTCTTCATGGGCACTGTCACCAAGGGCACGGCCAACATGTGACCTGTAACCATTGTCAGTGTCACTGTGAGAAGTGTCACCATGGGAATTAACAACATAGGCACTCTCATCATGAGCACTGTCACCATGAGCACTGACACGACGAGCACTGTCACCCAGGGCAGTGCGACCATGAGCACTCTCACCATAACTCTTGCTATGAGAATTGTAACCATGGGCAATTTCTCAATGAGTAATGTCACCATGTGTATTTTCACCATGGGCACTCTCAAAGTAAACAGTATTACCATGAGCACTTTCACTGTGAACACTGTCACCATGGGCACTGGCACAATGTGGTGTGTCACCATGAGCCATGTCACCATGGGAAATGTCACCGTGAGAAGTGTCACCATAGGCAATGTCACCATGGGCAATGTCACCATGGGAACTGCCATTTTGAGCACTGTCACCATGGGTACTACAACCATGAGTACTGTCACCATGAGTAATTTAACCATTGGCAGTATGACCATGTGCACTGTCACCATGGGCACTATCACCATGACAACTCTCAGCGTGAGCACTGTCACTGTTGGAAATGGCATTGTGTGCAATTCCACCATGGGCAATGTCACCATGGACATTATCGCTGTGAGCACTGTCAATATGAGCACGTCAACATGAGCCCTGTCACCATGGGCAATGTCACTGTGAGAATTGTCACAATAGGCAATGTCACCATGGGCACTGTCACCATGGTCACTGCCACCACTGTCACTGTCATTTTGAGCACTGTCACCATGGGTACTGCAACCATGAGCGCTGTCACCATGAGCACTGTCACCATTGCAAGTATCACCATGTGCACTGTCACCATGGGCACTATCACAATGAGAACTGTCAGCATGGGCACTGTCACTCTTGGCAATGTCACCATGGGCACTATCACTTTGAGCACTGTCAACATGAGCACGTCACCATGGGCACTGTCAACATGGGTACTATCTCGAAGGTCAATGTCACCATGAGCATTGTCAGGATGGGCAACTTCACCGTGAGCACTGTCACCAATGGCACTATCACCATGAGCAATGTCACTGTGGGCCGTGTCACCAGGGGCACTATCACCATGGTTAATGTTCTCATTGGCAGTTTCCCCGTGAGCACTGTCACCCTGGGCACTGTCATCATGGGCACGGTCACCGTGAGCACTATCTCCATGAGCACAGCCACTGTGAACACCATCACCATAATCACTGGCCTCATCGGTACTGTCAACATGAGCACTGCCACAATGAGCACTGTCATCATGGGCACATCCCCATGAGCACTGTCACTATGAGAACTGCTACCATGGGTATTTTCACCATGTGTACTGTCACCCTGTGTATTGTCACCATTTGCACTGTCACCATGAGGACTATTACCGTGAGCACTATCACCGTGAGATCTCTCACCTTGGTCACTGTCACCATGGCACCTTGCACAATGGGGGCTGTCAACATGAGTGCTGGCACCATTGGCACTATCACTGTGAGCATTCTCACTGTGGTCAGTGTCACCATGGCCACTGTCACCATGAGCACTGTCACCATAGGCAATGTCACCATGGTGAGTGGCACCATGAGCACTGTCAACATGGGCACTCATACAGTGGGCACTGTCACTGTGAGCACTGTCACCTTGGGTACTGCCACCATGAGTGCTGTCACCATGAGCACTGTCACCATTGCGAGTATCACAATGTGCACTGTCACCATGGGCACTGGCACAATGTCGTGTGTCACCTTGAGCAATGTCACCATGGGAAATGTCACCGTGAGATGTGTCACCATAGGCAATGTCACCATGGGCAATGTCACCATGGGAAATGCCATTTTGCACACTGTCACCATGGGTACTGCAACCATGAGTACTGTCACCATTGGCAGTATGACCATGTGCACTGTCACCATGGGCACTATCACCATGACAACTCTCAGCGTGAGCACTGTCACTGTGGGAACTGGCATTGTGTGCAATTCCACCATGGGCAATGTCACCATGGGCACAATCACTGTGAGCACTGTCAATATAAGCACGTCAACATGAGCCCTGTCACCACTGGCAATGTCACCGTGAGAAGTGTCACTATAGGCGATGTCACCATGGGCACTGTCACCATGGTCACTGCCACCACTGTCACTGTCATTTTGAGCACTGTCACCATGGGTATTGCAACCATGAGCACTGTCACCATGAGCACTGTCACCATTGCGATTATCACCATGTGTACTGTCACCATGGGCACTATCACAATGAGAACTGTCAGCGTGGGCACTGTCACTGTTGGCAAGGGCACCGTGGGCACTTCCACCATGGGCAATGTCACCATGGGCACTATCACTGTGAGCACTGTCAACATGAGCACGTCACCATGGGCACTGTCAACATGGGTACTATCTCGAAGGGCAATGTCACCATGAGCAATGTCAGGAAGGGCAATTTCACCATGAGCACTGTCACCAAAGGCACTATCACCATGAGCAATGTCACTGTGGGCCGTGTCACCAGGGGCACTATCACCATGGTTAATGTTCTCATTGGCACTTTCCCCGTGAGCACTGTCACCCTGGGCACTGTCATCATGGGCACGGTCACCGTGAGCACTATCTCCATGAGCACAGCCACTGTGAACACCATCACCATAATCACTGGCCTCATCGGTACTGTCACCATGAGCACTGCCACAATGAGCACTGTCAGCATGGGCACTTCCCCCATGAGCACTGTCACTATGAGAACTGCTAGCATGGGTATTTTCACCATGAGTACTGTCACCCTCTGTATTGTCACCATTTGCACTGTCACCATCAGGACTATTACCGTGAGTGCTATCACCGTGAGATCTCTCACCATGGTCACTGTCACCATGGCACCTTGCACAATGGGGGCTGTCAACATGAGTGCTGTCACCATTGGCACTATCACCGTGAGCATTCTCACTGTGGTCAGAGTCAACATGGGCTCTGTCACCATGAGCACTGTCACCATAGGCAATGTCACCGTGGTCAGTGTCACCATGAGCAATGTCTCCATGGGCACTCCTACAGTGGGCACTGTCACTGTGCGAACTGTCACCATGGTTACTGCCACTATGAGCAGTGTCTCTGTGAGTACTGTCAGCATGGGTTTTTACCGTGAGCACTGTCACCATGAGCCCTGTCACCATTCTTCAGTGCCACCATGTGCACTACCACCATGTGCACTCTCACCATGGGCACTATCACCGATAACACTGTCACCATAAGTACTGTCTTCATGGGCACTGTCACCAAGGGCACGGCCAACATGTGACCTGTAACCATTGTCAGTGTCACTGTGAGAAGTGTCACCATGGGAATTAACAACATAGGCACTCTCATCATGAGCACTGTCACCATGAGCACTGACACCACGAGCACTGTCACCCAGGGCAGTGCCACCGTGAGCACTGTCACCATAACTGTTGCTATGAGAATTGTAACCATGGGCAATTTCTCAATGAGTAATGTCACCATGTGTATTTTCACCTTGGGCACTCTCAAAGTAAACAGTATTACCATGAGCACTTTCACTGTGAACACTGTCACCATGGGCACTGGCACAATGTGGTGTGTCACCATGAGCCATGTCACCATGGGGAATGTCACCGTGAGAAGTGTCACCATAGGCAATGTCACCATGGGCAATGTCACCATGGGAACTGCCATTTTGAGCACTGTCACCATGGGTACTGCAACCATGAGTACTGTCACCATGAGTAATTTAACCATTGGCAGTATGACCATGTGCACTGTCACCATGGGCACTATCACCATGACAACTCTCAGCGTGAGCACTGTCACTGTTGGAAATGGCATTGTGTGCAATTCCACCATGGGCAATGTCACCATGGACATTATCGCTGTGAGCACTGTCAATATGAGCACGTCAACATGAGCCCTGTCACCATGGGCAATGTCATTGTGAGAAGTGTCACTATAGGCAATGTCACCGTGGGCACTGTCACCATGGTCACTGCCACCACTGTCACTGTCATTTTGAGCACTGTCACCATGGGTACTGCAACCATGAGCACTGTCACCATGAGCACTGTCACCATTGCAAGTATCACCATGTGCACTGTCACCATGGGCACTATCACAATGAGAACTGTCAGCATGGGCACTGTCACTCTTGGCAATGTCACCATGGGCACTATCACTTTGAGCACTGTCAACATGAGCACGTCACCATGAGCACTGTCAACATGGGTACTATCTCGAAGGTCAATGTCACCATGAGCATTGTCAGGATGGGCAACTTCACCGTGAGCACTGTCACCAATGGCACTATCACCATGAGCAATGTCACTGTGGGCCGTGTCACCAGGGGCACTATCACCATGGTTAATGTTATCATTGGCACTTTCCCCGTGAGCACTGTCACTATGAGAACTGCTACCATGGGTATTTTCACCATGTGTACTGTCACCCTGTGTATTGTCACCATTTGCACTGTCACCATGAGGACTATTACCGTGAGCGCTATCACCGTGAGATCTCTCACCATGGTCACTGTCACCATGGCACCTTGCACAATGGGGGCTGTCAACATGAGTGCTGGCACCATTGGCACTATCACTGTGAGCATTCTCACTGTGGTCAGTGTCACCATGGGCACTGTCACCATGAGCACTGTCACCATAGGCAATGTCACCATGGTCAGTGTCACCATGAGCACTGTCAACATGGGCACTCATACAGTGGGCACTGTCACTGTGAGCACTGTCACCTTTGGTACTGCCACCATGAGCGCTGTCACCATGAGCACTGTCACCATTGCGAGTATCACAATGTGCACTGTCACCATGGGCACTGGCACAATGTCGTGTGTCACCTTGAGCAATGTCACCATGGGAAATGTCACCGTGAGATGTGTCACCATAGGCAATGTCACCATGGGCAATGTCACCATGGGAAATGCCATTTTGCACACTGTCACCATGGGTACTGCAACCATGAGTACTGTCACCATTGGCAGTATGACCATGTGCACTGTCACCATGGGCACTATCACCATGACAACTCTCAGCATGAGCACTGTCACTGTGGGAACAGGCATTGTGTGCAATTCCACCATGGGCAATGTCACCATGGGCACTATCACTGTGAGCACTGTCAATATAAGCACGTCAACATGAGCCCTGTCACCATTGGCAATGTCACCGTGAGAAGTGTCACTATAGGCGATGTCCCCGTGGGCACTGTCACCATGGTCACTGCCACCACTGTCACTGTCATTTTGAGCACTGTCACCATGGGTGTTGCAACCATGAGCACTGTCACCATGAGCACTGTCACCATTGCGATTATCACCATGTGTACTGTCACCATGGGCACTATCACAATGAGAACTGTCAGCGTGGGCACTGTCACTGTTGGCAAGGGCACCGTGGGCACTTCCACCATGGGCAATTTCACCATGGGCACTATCACTGTGAGCACTGTCAACATGAGCACGTCACAATGGGCACTGTCAACATGGGTACTATCTCGAAGGGCAATGTCACCATGAGCATTGTCAGGAAGGGCAATTTCACCATGAGCACTGTCACCAAAGGCACTATCACCATGAGCAATGTCACTGTGGGCCGTGTCACCAGGGGCACTATCACCATGGTTAATGTTCTCATTGGCACTTTCCCCGTGAGCACTGTCACCCTGGGCACTGTCATCA